>NW_006408550.1:1516878-1520849 GCF_000296735.1 Chrysochloris asiatica
TACAGTCTCGGCTTTTAGGGAAGGTTTTTACATTTGTCTGTGGATATCCAGGGCACATGTATGAGATTACTAACAAGCATTACTGAATAATCAGCTTATCTGTAATATTTTAACAAAAAAAAAAACAAGGATAATTTATTTGTCTATAACTGGTATAAAAACAAACAAAAGTTCCTTCTGTTTAGAAGTATAAGTATTTGTGAGGATGTTGTTACTAAGGATCATTGAGTGGGTTCTGACTCATAGCAATCCTGTATTTGTGATATTTCTTTAAGTAAGACTTAAACCTTAAGGAAAGACATAACGAGGCTCTTAAAATAACAAATGGAAGTCCTATCATCTTGGCATGCCTCAGTTTCCTTATCGGTAAAACTAGTACAAAGTTCAGATGCCTTAGCATAGCACACAGGCTCTTTGAAATCTGGTCCCACCCTTGCAACACTGTTGTTTTTGTTGTTGCTGAGTGCTATCAAGTTGGTTCAACTCAGTGACTTTAGATAGGGTTTCCAAGGAGCAGCTGGTGGGTTTGAACAACTGACTTTGTGCTTTGCAGTCCAATGCTGATCCTACAGCACCACACCAGGAGTCCGGCTATATTGTTGTTGTTAAGTGCTGAGGAGCAGCTGGTGAGTTTGACTCATCAACCTTGAGGTTCAAACTGACTTTGTAATCCAACGCATTAACCCACAGTGCCACACCAGGACTCCACTATATACTCACCATTCTTGAAACTCAAACCCTGTTTTTTCGCTTTTACACTCTATCTGTGTAGATAGCCTTCTCTGCCTGGGTGAGCTTTTGCTTCTGTTTAGAGCCTAACTCTGAAGATATGTCGTGCATGGAGCCTCTCACCTCCACTGCCTAGGCACACTACTTGGAGGGGACCCATACACACCTATTGGAAGAGGTCTTGCTGGATGGTTGTAGAATGAGTAAGCTCTGAGGCCAGCATCAGCACAGTGCAGGTGTGCATGAGTGTTTAGCAAATAAATCATCAGTGTATGTTTGAGTACTTTTTGGCCACTCCCACCCCTTTAGCCACCACCCCCCCCAGGATTGAAGAATGAATTTGTTTTGTATGTAGAGAAACCAGCCACTTACATTAGCCCCATTTGCTTGTCAGATCTTTGTGCATACCACTTTCTGATGTGCTAAATTGCAAGTGCCTTGAGAACATTGTAGTTTCTCCAGCTCTGAACAGAGCTAGCACCTAGAGGTGATTACCAGGTAATTGTTGAATGAATTCAAGAATGAGGATTAAATACCTGGAACCATGCCTATTGTCCTCTTTGGGAAAGAAATCATTCACAGATAATTCTTTAGCTAGAATGAGTCATACCCAATACACATTAGTACTTTAAAAAGCATTGCTGTTGTTAAGTGCTGTGGAATCATTCCAACTCATAGCAACCTTTCGTACGGTTTCCAAGCAGCTGGTGGGTTTGAACTGCCAACTTTGTGGTTCACAGTTCAGTGTTGATCCTATAGCACTACACCAGGAGTCTTTAAAAAACATATGGTATACTCAGTAGGAATTATTTAAAAGTGAGCAGTTTGCTGTGATTTATATACATAAAGAACTAGTTAATACTTAAGTGTTAATCCAACATAAACTTGTTCAGTGACTGCTCTGCACAGAAACTATAATTTGCATGGGAGTCACCAAGAAGCGACCACATGTTCTCAATCATGTTGGAAGCTGCAAGGTGGTGGTATATATGGTAGATCAGTGTCCGTAAGTCTTAGTCACTGAATCTGCAGAATGGCTCAAGAGGACACTGGTATAAATAGTTATTGGGAAGATAAAACTGGTCCTTTCTGGAGGGCAATCTGAAATATATACTAAACTTTAAAATATACATGACTTTGACTCTGATTTTACTTAAAGGAATTAAACCTAAGGCAATAATTGGGAATCCATAGCAAATTAGGCATATTGAGATGTTTAAAATATTGTTTGTAGGTAAAGAACAACTGGAATAACCTAAGTGATTTTCAATAAGAGTTAGTTAAATTATGCTAGATCCATGTAAAGAAATACTGAACAGTTGCGTAAAAAAATGGAACCTATTTCCACGATATTAGTTGGGGGCGGGAAGTAGACTCTAATTATGAAAAAAAAAAAGTATATGAATATATTTGTTGTTGGTGTTAACTGCCGTGGAATCAATTTCAACTCATAGCGACTGTGTACGGGGTTTCCGAGGCTGTGAATATCTGCAATAGAAGAAAGCCTCATTTTTCTCACACAGAGAGGCTGGTGAGCTCAAACCGCAGCCCTTATGGTTTGCAGTCTAGTGCTTATCCTACAGAGTCACCTTGCTTTTATAAGACCACTTTATTAGACTCTGAAATCTACATGGAGATAGTGGGCAATGTTTACATTCCAGAGAAAAGAGTCTGTGTCTCTGGCAAGTAAAATGGGTGTGCTAAGGAAGACATTTAATATATGTATTTCTGTCCACCTGCTGTATAGAATGTCCGAGGGTGGTCTGAAGAGTTGTAGAACTGAGATTTTTAAAAGGAAACTTTATAATTAAATATATATGTGTGTGTGTGTGTGTGTGTATGTAGACTGACTTTATACTTATTTAAGGAAGATATTTTAGACTCTCCTATTTCCAAATGAAAGCAATTGTTCTCTTAATTCTGAAATTTGATCTTTTTCATTCATATTTTGCCTTCCTTAGATGAGTCATGGCCAACACAAACCTAGACCTGAATGCCATAAAGATCCCCAAGTGTTTATCTTTAGCTATGGAATGTTTATACAGCTTTCCCAAGCTTTGAGCTTCTTCCCATGGTACAAATCTCTGGAATTCCCAAACACTAGTTTGGTTGTAAGATTTGCTGGTGAGATTTAACTTCCATTTCTGATAATATCTGAGAAGCTCACAATAAGGTGATACCTTTATTTGGCTCAATCAACTGAAAATCAAGAGAAATTTGAATTAAAGTACATATTCACTTTGGTAATAATCTGAATTGCTGTTTCAATTATTGTTACAAAATCCTAGAAACTGAGTATGCTGTTGTTAAATGCTGTCGAGTTGGTTCCGACTCTTAGTGACCCTGTATAGGGTTTCTGAGGAGCAGCTGGTGAGTTTGAAGCACCGACCTTGTGGTTCAAACCAACCTTGCAGTCCAAAGCTGATCCTACAGCGTCACACCAGGACTCCAGAAACTGATTGAATATTCCATAATAACATATAATACATAAAGTAGTTAACTTTATTTTTATTTTCCTACATTAACAAATAGCATTTGTTAAGTAAGTATGTACTTGTCATAACATGAAACTTGTTATTTAAAATTTGCCATCTTATTATATTTTTAAAAACTTTTGATTGTAAATTGGGTGAAGTTTACAGACCAGATCACTAGCTTTACATTCAACAAATTAGATGCTTTGTTTCATCTCAATGATGACAATCTCCTCCTTGCACAGCAGGTACCCTACTTCTTCCCTGCCGCTTCCCTTTTACATCTTATATTTCACAAATGAAGAAAGCAAAAATATTTGATGTACCCATACAAAACAAAAAGTATACTTTAATTTAAATGTCCTAAGAGCATATTCTGAAAATCGGCTTCCTGCCCCCAGGCACACAACCTTACTCAGTTCATGGGCCTAGAGCCCACAGCTGCTCTATCTCTTCATGCCATTGCCTCTGCCACCATCTCTGCTTTTGCTGAATGTCTAGGTAGGATCTCACACTGCGCTCATACTCTTCCCTCTTGACGGCCCTGGGTTCGTTTATTTGTTTCTGAAGTGAAAGATTAGTTTCTTCCCTCTTTTACTTATGTATCTTCTACAGTTACAGTTGTGATAATCACAATTAACCTTGCTAACAATTACTACATAAAACCAAACGGCCACCACTCGTCTGTCTGTCATGCTGTGGTGGTTTGAGTTGCTGTGATTCTGAGGGCTATGCCACCGGTGTTTTAAATAACCAGCAGGGTCACCC
>NW_006408550.1:1522384-1589576 GCF_000296735.1 Chrysochloris asiatica
TTTTGGTTTCTTGTTTTGTAGTTTTCTTTGTATAGGCCTTTTGCTTCTCTAGTTAGATTAATTTCTAAGTATTTCAGTTTTGGAGTGGCTATTGTGAATAGTAGAGTCCTGATGTGGTGCTGCAGGGTAATGTGCTAGACTGTAAGGTCAAGTTTGAACCATAAGGTCAGTGATTGAAGCTCACCAGAAGCTCCTTGGAAACCCTATACAGGGTCACTGTGAGTCAGAACTTACTCTACAGCACTTAACAACAACAATACTAATAAAGCCAACTCTGAAAAGGAAATTAGGAAAACAATACCAGTGCTTTATACCATAGAGCTACACCAGGATTCCTTTTATTAGTGTTGTTGTTTAGTGCTGTCAAGTGGGTTCCGACTCATAATGACCCTGTATAGGGTTTCTGAGGAGCAGCTGGTGAGCTTGAACCAACAACCTTGCAGTTCAAATGGCTTTGCAGTCTGGTGCATTACACAGTATCACACCAGGACTCCTTTATTAGTGTGTTGTTGTTGTTGGGTGCCATCAAGTCGGTACTGAACCATATCGACCTTATGCACAGCAGAACGAAACACTGCCCGATCTTGTTGCTATGCTTGAGTTCATTGATGCTGCCACTTGGCCAATCCATCTTGTTGGAGGTCTTCCTCTTTTTCTCTCACCCTCCACCTTACCAAACTTGATATCCTTCTCCAGCGACTGGTCCCTCCTGACAATATGTCCAAAGTATGAGAGACGAAGTTTGGCCATCTTGGTCTCCAAGGAGCACTCTGGCTGCACTTCTTCCAAAATGGACCTATTGGTTCTTTTAGCAGCCCATGGCACCTTCAATATTCTCCTCCAACACCATAACTCAAAAGCATTGAGTCCAATTGATTTTGTATATTGATTTTGTACCCTGCCATTTCGCTAAATCTTTCAATGAGTTCAATAATTTTCTTGCTGAGGCTTTGCAATTTCCTATTTATATGATCATATCATCCTTAAATAGAGAGCATTTTATTTCTTTACAAATTTAGATCCCTTTAATTTCCCTTTCTTGCCTTATAAGACTTCCAGTCCGTATAAGACTTCCAACACAATGTTGAATAGGAATGGTGATAAAGGGCATCTTTATCTGGTTCCTATTCGCAAAGGGAATGCTTTCAATTTCTTTCCATTGAGAGTAATGTTGTCTCTTGGATTTGGATATATGCTTTAATATGTTGAGGACTTTTCCATCAATTACTATTTTGCTGAGTGTTTTTATCAAGAATGGATGTTGGATTTTGTCATATGTCTTTTCTGCATCGATCAATATGATCATATGGTTCTTTTCCTTTTTAAATTTATATGGTGGATTAGGTTGTTTTTCTATGATTGAACCATTCTTGCATCCTTAATATGAACCCCACTTGGTCATGATGTATTATATATATATATTGTTGAATTCTGTTGGCTAGGATTTTGTTGAGAATTTTTGTATCTATGTTCATGAGAGACATTTGTCCATAATTTTCTTTTTTAGTGATGTCCTTGTCTGATTTTAGTATGAGGGTTATTATACTCACTTCATAAAATGTATTTGGGACTTTTCCATCCTTTTTTATGCACTGGAATAATTTCAGTAAAATTGAATGTTTATCTCTGAATGCTTGGTAAAATTCACCAGTAAAGCCATCTGGGTCTGGACTTTTTTTTTGTTGGAAGTTTTTCTTGATGACCTGATCAATTTCTTCTTTTGTTATAGGTATGTTCAAGTTTTTTACTTCACTCTGTTTTAGTTTAGGTAGGTTGTATTTTTCTAAAAATTTATTTATTTCTTCTAGATTTTTGCTTAGTCATTTTTGAGAAAATGGTCTGTTTGGCTTAGTGGTACATTTTAAAAAAGTCACCAAGGGCCACTAAAATCACTTTAAAGAGAAAATTGTCTTGAAAGAAGAGAATTTGATAGAACAGAATGAGTCATGCTACATGGTATATCTCGAATGGCATTTCTACCAACTAGCTGTAGGACCCTGGTTAAGTGAACCTCATTATTCTCCAGAAAATAAGAGGAGTTCTGTAAAATCTTTTGTACTTAGGAATTTCTAAAACGTCTTTCCTGAACAAAAGGCACACTGGCAGCAGCAACAGGCTCAAGATTAATCACAATTTTGAGGAAGGGGAAGGACTGAGCAGTGTTTTGTTCTGTTATGCATTAGGTTTCTGTGAGTCAGAAGCAACTCGGGTACCTAACAACAAGAAAAGAACACCTCCTGGCCTGAAAAGAAAGAACAATTGGATGTTGCCATTACAAACAGATAACCACACTTGTAAAACTACGTCGATCATTTGTATAAAGTATTTTGATAGGAGTCTGAGTCATGATTCTACCCTCTGCTTTGGAGTAATGTACTTAGACTTGGGAGTTTTAATTTTCAACACTCCAGGACTTTTTGTTGAACACTGGTGGAGATTTCCAGAAGTTTCAGTGCTGGATATGTGGGATACTTCAACAACATATTTTAAGAGAGATTTCTGGGGTTGTCCTTCTTCTAGAAAAGTTTGATTTTATTTTTCAGGATCTCCAGGGAAACATATTTTGCAATTTTTCATTATTACCTACATTTTAAAAATCACATTTATGCATAATTCTACAGCTTTTGGATGCTTTTTTAACTCAATTTATTTGGAGTCAGTCCTTAATGGGAATGGCTCCAGCTGCTTTCTCTCTTTCATACGTACTTCATTGCTGATGCACATTATTTCTTACTCAAAAATGTAGGACCAAACTCCTTGAAATAATCCCTCTGGAGGATAGTGCTCAGAAACTGCAGCTCTATTTTGTGACATATGAGATTATGCAAAATGAGTTAGTGTAAAATCATAGCTTCATTTTCAAAAGAAATAATCTGAGTTTTTATAGTAAATAATAAGAGTTGATTGCTTTTTAAAATAAGTAGCAGATTTTGTAGCAAAAAATGTCTGCTGGAAAATTATAAAAAGTGTTTCAATATTCATCTTTTGAAATATTGTTCCAGTGCCACTTGGAAAAGACAGAATCCTCTGGCTGAGAAAATGAATGTGTTAAAAAGTTAATGTGATGTTTACAGAAATCTTGTAAGCCTGTCTTCAACCTATAACTGATTGGAATACCTAAAAGGGGGTTCTAGAACTTGCCCAGTGAAATAGGCTTCTTGAGGAGCCTTTGCAATGTATAGAACCATAGGTGGAACCATGAGTCCCATCCAGAACCTTCTGAAGTGGGATTGTCCCACTGGAAAGGACAAGCAGACCAACCTGGAACAGCTAGCGCAACAGAAGAAATTTCTTGAAAGACTGATGAACAGGAAAAATCCAAAACAAAAATGGCAGTCTGATTGGCTACTACAAGAACAAGCAAGTTGTTCACCGGGAAGCCATAAAGGCAAGCAATCAAGTCCCTTCAGTACAAACCTCTCTCAAAGACTGAAGCTCAAAGGGAGCACATGAGCAGGCATGTAAGCTTGCTGGCAACCACACTGGTCTACTGGTGAGTAGAAGAGGGGGAAAGGCAGCAATGAAGATGTGAGCTGAGTTTGACCACATTCCATAGACTCCCATTGACCTGGAGATGAGAGAGAGAAGAGGAAGGGCTGGTTGGTTCAAAGTGTGGTGAGACCTGGGACACCTGAGCCCATGGAAAAGGACATATCCACAGAGGGCTAGAGCTGAGAATGAAGCATCCAGCTGATATGACGTGAGGGGAGAACACCCAAACTTGCAGACAGCACCCATTTGACCCAGCTTTGATGGCTTGATGATCAGAACTCAACTAGAGGAAGATTTAAAAAAAAACAACACAATTTTTGATAAAGGAAAAGAGTAAATTGCTACAATTTGATAAACTTAACCTATACTTATGGATGTAGTAGCTCAAAATACCAACAGTGAGGGAAGGAGTCTTGATACTTGATACATCAAGTATCAAGCCTATCTGCTCGGTACACAGGGTAGATAGGGATGGGCAACTTAGACATTGTTGTTGTTGTTGTTAAGTGCTTTAGAGTCGGCTCCGACCCATAGCGACCCTGTACAGGGTTTCCGAGGTTGTAAATCTTTACAGGAGCAGAAAGCCTCATCTTTCTCACGTGGAACGGCTGGTAGTTTCGAACTGCTGGCCTTAAGGTTCGCAGCCCGATTCGTAACCACTACGCTACCTAAAATGAGGGGGTGATAAAGGTACAAAGTGACTGGCTTACAAGTTTTCAAGAGGGCGTTTAGTTTAAGAGTGTGCAGGGCAAGGCAGGATCCCCATTGAATAGTTTTTATTTTCTCTAGATGGGTCTGGTGAAAAGAGATGGGGATACGATTCTTATGATTCAATAAAGAGTAATTGTTATCATGACTAATTGCAATTGTCAAATCTGTAAAGGTAGAAGTTCTGTAACAAAAA
Source organism: Chrysochloris asiatica (assembly GCF_000296735.1). Classification (NCBI taxonomy): domain Eukaryota; kingdom Metazoa; phylum Chordata; class Mammalia; order Afrosoricida; family Chrysochloridae; genus Chrysochloris; species Chrysochloris asiatica. The sequence continues at coordinate 1,526,781 of NW_006408550.1, forward strand.
GGGGGAAGTAGTTAATCTTATAGTTCAGGAACAGAGGATCTTAGGACCATCAAGGGAGAAGAGCATGAGCAGAATGTGGGATTCTATCCAGAGAAGCAGCGACACCAGAGATGGAGGCAGAGATGAGGACATGGAGAGAGAGAGAGCAGCTGAGGAATCTAGACTCGTGGAAAGAGAAAGACTGAGTGCTGGCAGCCAGGAGGCAGAATGTGTTCTTTATGTATTCCTGAGCATTTTTGTGTACATCTTCCAAAACAAACAAACAACAACAACAAAATAGAGCGAATAAAAGAAATACTGTTGATGGATAGAGGGGATTATAATCATTGCAATGAAACGATGAGTGTAAAACTGATGTTCTTTCATGTAAACTCTCGAGTCACAATGAAAACTTAAAAAAAAAAAAGTCAATGCAAAGTAAGTTACATTTTGAACTATATGCATTTTACTCAGAATAACAGCTTTACAAATAAAAGCAAATCCCCATGAAATTATTAAGAAAGGGCAATCTAGTACTTGCCACCACATTTGGTCCATCCCAGTATTAGAGATGAGTCCTAAGTGGTGCAGTTGACTGCTAACCAAATGATGTGAGGTTTAAGTGCATCCAGAAGTGCCTCAGTGGAAAAGTTTGGTGATTTACATCAGAAAAATCAGCCATTGAAGCCCTATGGATCTCAGTTCTACTCTGACACACATGGGGCCACCATGAATTGGAACTGACTCCATGGCAACTGGTAGTCTTAGAGATATTTATTTAAAAGTTTAGAGTCATTTGATTGCAATGGGTTTAAGCAAATACATATGCTTATTTAAATTTTACTTGTTATGCATTAACCAGTTATTTTTAAGTTAGGAAAGGCAAAGGGAGGCAAGAGGAAGGGTTTTTCTGAAGCCAGCATCAATCTCGGTTTCCTCTTTCTACTACACATGAAGTAGTGCATCTTGCCTCAGTTCTGCCTGCAGCCACTGAAGCAGATCTATAAGAAGAGGGGCTAGGGAATGGAAGGTGGAAGAGGCTGATGCTCTGCTTCACAAGTTCAGCACCGTTCTGTGTGCTTGCGCATCAGCAGCCAGTAACTAGGGCACAGGCATTTGCTACTTTAGCTCTAACTATAGCAGGTAGCATATTTATTTTCTCGCTCAATAATTTCATTTTTAATGGCAATTACTTGATCTTCCAAATGTTTCAGTTGATCAGCTTTTTCTTGTTTGCTTAGATTCAAGTCTTGAATCTTCTTTTCTAAATCTGAAAGAAGAAAATGGAAGAAATGACATATTTCCTGTTTCACAGATCCCCTGTGGATTCCCATATTATAGCAACACAGGGGTCTGTGTACCTGATAAAGATATGTTTATTTTTGTGGTTTGGTTCAATGGATAAAACATTTATTTTCATGAGATGTTTTTAAGGCTTCCACAGACATCAAAGCAAATTGATGTGAAAAAACATGTTTTATATCTAAAGGCCTTTATCAAGCTGAGTCTGTTGTTAGAGTTGAAAAGACAGATGATGAACCATGACTGGTTTTGGTGAAGTTCAGTATTGCTCTTTTAACTTCACTTTAGAGTCTACTCTACTCTTCTGCCACTGGGCGCTTCTTGTTTATTAGAAAGAGATGTCTGTGGAATCCCAGTAGGGAGTCCCTTGGGAGCACTGAAGTTAAGAGAGTGAAGAATGGGCCCCACCCTACAACCAGGGCTCTATTGAGTCAGTCAGGGTCACAAATCATTAATTCCATAAAAAGGACTGAAATTTTCATTTCATCAATCTCTTCTGTTGATAGGAAACCTATGAATGGTGGTTTCACTCATCTGCCCATCTATCTATCCATCCATCCATCCACACATTCATTTCTTCATTCTTAATCCCTCAAATACCTGAGAATTCCTCTAAATCTAACAAGAGGCATAGAGTAATAGTGTAAGATGTCCCTTGGAGCTGTAAGTATCAGTATGAAGTGACCTTTAGAAAAGAAACTCTGATGTTAGGCTAGAGTGGAACATCTAGAACAAGGAAAGTGATTGTCCCTTTTTACTTGGTCAGATTATAGCCAACCTGAGTTTGGTTTTGGGTAATTGTCTAATTGGCATGTGTTTAGAGGAAAAAAACAGAAATTTGAAATTGCCCTGTGAACAAATGTTGAATCAACTGGTGATGTTTCAGATGAAGAAAAGAAGAGTGTGGGCATGTGCCATAGCAATTGTCAGGTATTTGAAAGGCAAGCTCAGGAAAGTAGGATAGATACGTTCTCTGTCCTCCTGGGGAATTAGAACAAAAACCAGCAGGTGAAGGCTCCATGAAGGAAGATTTTGTGTGAACATTAGGAAGAACTTTCTAATAGCTACAACTGTTCAAAGTCTAAATGGCTACTGTAGAAAGTGGTGAGACTTCTGTCACTGGAAAATTTCAAATGTAGGTCATTTGGAATGGAAAAGTAGGTTCAGCACTGGAAGTGCACTAGAATTCAAAATTGCGTTTTACCAAATAAGTTCATGTGATTGTGCTGGTTACTTTGCATTTGCCCCACCAGGTCCAATTTTCACCATTTCTGTGTCTTAGAAAGTCAGGCTCTCTTGTCCTCTGGCTCACATTCACATTTGTCCAGTGAATGGAGCTGATAAGTGACCAGAGTCTGGGAAGAGTGAGCAGTCACCATGCATGGTTTGGGCTGTTGTTCTATATCTCAACTCCAGCTCCTGCAGAGAGGCCTCTTCCCTAAGGCTGGAGTTTCCACTGGGCTCCGGCTACATTCTTGTCATCCCTTTCTTCTTCAGTCCTGGGATGCTAATAGCTTCTACCTGCTGCTAGTCATCCCATAACTCAGTACTCTTTGTTGATTCCCTTAACTCTGCTGGTAGATTAAGAATGATCATACAGTCGTTCTACTTCCTCCCATCAAGAAGGAGAGTCTATTTATCCTTTCCTCCCAAACGTGAGCTTTGCACTTTGCTTTGACCAATATAATGTTGCGGGGCCTCAAGAGCACATGCAGTTTCTGCTCTTCTTTTTGTGGGACCCTGAAACAACCAGGCTGCAAAGCAGCCATACAGAGAGAATTCCAGCAGTCCAGGGCAGCCCCATCCCATGCTGTCCTGCCAGCATCCAGCCATTGGGTAACCCGGGTGAGACCTGCAGAGAACTTCCCAGGCAACCCAGAGAATCAAAAACATGGCTTTTGACTTCAGTCATTAAATTTTGTGGTGGTTTGTTATAGGGTAAATAGATACTGGAGACAACTTTGTTTATAATATGTTATATTTACATATGCCCAAGTATGCTTTCTATGTCTTATGACCCTGACAGACCTGATAGATCCCTAATCGTAGGGTAGGGCCCATTCTTCATTCCTTTAACATCGGTGCTGCTAAAGGACTCCCTACTGGGATTCCATGGCCAACTCTTTCTAATAAACAAGAACACGGCAGGACAAGAGTAGAGTAGACAGCCAAATCCATGTCTTACCTTTGTATTCTGTTGAATTGTGAAAATATCCTTAAAGTGAAAAAAAAACCCACACCGAATGGCTTGTTTTCAACCTGTCTGAGAACTTAAACTCTTCCAACGTAATTTCAGGAGCTATAGGAGTTTTTAATCTTTGGGGATAAGTGGAAATAATTTGGACCCTGATGTGAAACACGAGACAGAAATATCCTCCCCATGTGTTTGCTTCTGCAGTAATGAACAATGACTGGGAATATTAAAAAATGATTCTCATGAAGCAATCTATGGAGTACAAGTTAAAAAATATTCTATGACTTTATTACTGGATTAACTCTGGAAAATTCCAGTTATTTCCTTTGAAAATTTATTAGAAAAGTATTAAAAAATTACCCACAAACTCACTACTTAAAAAATAATGATGTGAAAGTAAAAATGGAGTTTTTTCCTTTCTGCTCTCCCCTGAGAGATCAGTAGATAACATACCCGAGTTTGGTATGTCTTTTCTTTGATTGTAGCCTACACTAACGTTGCATTTCCATTTTTTTCATGCCATAGTGATGATATAAGTAGTTGTAAGGCCAAAGACTCATAACAAAGGAGCAGTTATACAAGTGAACAGTTTGGATATTTAAGAATTACTTAAATTCCAAATGAATATAATTAATTTTGAAGTTTTGAGAGACAATAAATACAACCACCACTAAATTTGGTACCCGTCATGATTTGATCATTTTTTGATGATGTAGAGTCAGTTAAGAACATGAAGATTGTCTGAAGAAACCACTATGAATATCAATTCTGGGAAGAAAAAAAGATCTGATGAACTGTCTGATGCTATGTGTTCTATGTTTACTACACTTTGTGTATACCAGAGTTCCATGTCCATGAAAATCTTTGTCTAAAATATGATCTCTTTCAGAATGACTACCAATAAATCTATGCTAGATGACACAGTGCCCTGATAGCACATCACACTGACCCAGAAGGAATTACTGGAGTGAGAGGAAAAATAACCAGCCTACTCAGGACCTCCCAACTTTCGCATGATGATGTTTTGGGTTAGATCATTCTTTCTTGTGGGGTGCTATCCTATGCATTGTAGGATGTTTATTTTATCAGCACTCCTGGCCTACCCAGCAGATGCCAGTAGCTCCCCTCTCCCCTCCCCCTGAAGTTGTGACAAGCAAAAATATCTTCAGACATTGCCAAATATTCCCTGGGGTAAAATTCCTCCCAGTTGAGTGTGATGAGGATAAGGACATTTCAAGGTGACCAGAAGCAATCTCAGTTTGTCAGTGATGAATACAGACTCATTTATTAACATCGCAAGGTGGACGGCTCAAATCCACCAGCCATTCTTCGGAAACTCTATACGGGGTCAGTGTGAGTCAGAACTGACATGACAACACTTAACAACAACAACAACACAAAGAACCCTGGTGTGCAGTGGATTAAGCATTTGCCAACTGAAAGTATAGAGGTTCAAACCCCACCAGCTGCTCCACAGGAGAAAGATGAGACTATCTGCTCATGTAAAGGTTTACAGACTCAGAAAATCCACAGAGAAGTTCTGCTTTGTCATAGGTCCTTGTGAGTCGGAATCATCTCCATGGCAGCAGGGAGGCAAAACCGTGCCAGAAGTCAAAAGCACAAACCCAGTTCCTATGTCTTTATCCTCAGCTGACTCACACATGGTTTAATTGGGTCAAGGACAAATTGAAGATAGAATCATGCAGTTGCCAAACTAGTTGGGGTGGGTAAAAGAAGACTAATCATCATCAAGCTGATTACAACTCGGAGTGACCCTATAAAGAGATTCTGAGCTTGTAAATCTTTACGGGACCAGAAAGCCTCATCTTTCTCCAGAAGTCTCATTGTCCTCCCATGGATCAGTTAGTGGATTTGAACTGCTGATCTTGCTGTTAGCAGTCCAGTGCTTACCCTACAATGCCACCAGAGCCCCTTAAAAAAAAAACAATGTATACCTGTTATTCGTCTCATCTTGTCCTCTGTATCTCCTGCCAATTTTTCTGCAGCATCTTTGAGCTGTTTCAGTTTCCCCAGTGTTTCCTTTGTCAGTCCTATAGAGCTCGTCTTATGTTGAAGATTAGCATATTGGTTTTTTAGCTCAAGAAACACCTGTAATAAACCAACACTCCCATTATCCAAAAATATTTATAAAGCATGTACACATGTATGATGATTCCCCAGTCACTATCATAAAAGGGACACAGTGAAGCCATAATCTACTTACTATGCCTGAATCACTCTTAAATTTCTAGTGGGGCATGTTTTTTAGGTTAAGAAATGTTAGCTTAACTAAACAATAAAACATCTTTGTTGCAAAATATCAATCATTACTCCATGTTAAGGCAACTGTTTCTGGGACACCAGTTGTTAAGCCCTGCTATGGTAAGTGCTGTAGAGTTGGTTCCGACTCATAGTGACCCTATATAGGATTTCCAAGCAGCAACTGGTGAGTTTGAACCACCAACCTTGTGGTTCAAACCGATCTTGTGGTCCAGTGCTTTATCCCACAGCGCTGTGTTAAGGTGGGACAGAAATGACCCAATTTATACTCATGACAAATCTATGATTAGGTTGAACAGTTGCAAGATTAAGGAGGAATGGGTGGTGAAGAATAAGGCAACAAGGATACAACATTCAGTTGGTAAAAGGTATGGGAGAAATGAGGTAGAAAGGGTCCTGGATCTGAAGATCTTCCTTTGGAAATCTTTGGGGTCAGCTTGTGTGGTTGACAACCTAGAATCTGAGTTGTTATTGTTAAGTGCCATCAAGTCGGTTCCGATTCGTTGTGACCCTGCATAGGGTTTCTGAGGAGTGGTTGGTGAGTTTGAACCACTGACCTTGTGGTTCAAGCAGACCTTTCGGTCCAGTGCTTATCCAACAGTGTCATACCTTCAAAAAGTCCATGGCAAATAGAATGAAAAGATAGTGAAAATTTCCTACAAACTTTATGTAACCTCTTCGTATTAAGCACATGAATAAAGGATTAAGCCAGGACATAGGTTGTGAGGGATGGGCAGGAAATAACTTACTCAACTTGTGTCCCATAGAAAATGTCCTCCACCCCCAAGTCAGTGGAAAATTACCCCAGCACATTAGGACTCAAAAGCAACAGAATATAGGCAAATTGCAAAAACACTTTAACATTGTTTTCTTTTGTTTCAACTACCATATTAATGCATTAAACCACTAATTTCCTGCTAAGAAAATGAGTTGATAGATTCTTTCAGCAACCTAAATTAATGGGCCACTTTCCACAACTGTTTAATTAACCTACTCTGATTTTGGTAACTTGATCTCTGTTCTTTGGCATGTGACTTTCACTGACTTTTTCTCTATGTTATGTGAACTAATGAGCATAAAGGGCAAATATAGACAATGTAATCAAATGCCATAAAGTTTGAAATTTGGCAGTCCAGGAGAAACTTGATTTATGAATTGTTAGACCAGGACCTGGTGTGGCGCTGGAGGAAAAGCACTTGACCGCAAGATCAGTGGTTCAAGCTCACCAGCCACTCCTCGGAAGTCCTATATAGAATCGCTATGGGTTGGAACTGACTCGATGGCACTTAACAGCAACAACAGCAGATCAATACCCCACTAAGAACCCTGCGATGGGGAGATGGCGAGAAGACACTCTACCATGATTTGACCAGAGGTCTTGTGCTTCTACAAAAGCCATCTTCGACTGCAAGAGCCTTCAGACCCAACAAGTTCCCTATGAACATAAACCATTTAATCACGTACAGCATTAAAGGAAAAGCTGACAAACAACACACAAATCTGGATTTAGCGTTTGTCTAAATGTCAAGGATTGTCCTTCAAAGAAGTACAGTTTGTCTATTCTTGGTGGCCGTGGTAGGACTAATGACCTTCTTCATGTCCCCCGCCTGGCGTTGAGCGGATTCAGCCTGAGCTTTCGCACTGGCAGCTTGGTCTTGATTCCTTTGTGACTTGCTCCTCAGAAGGTCAAGTCCATCTTTCAGCTCCGACTGCTGCTGTGCCAAGTCCAGCTCATTCTTAGCCTTTGTGGCTCTATTTTCAACCTGTTGTTAATTTAAAGACCAGAAAGGGGAAAATCTCATTGTGCAGCAAGAAACAAACAAGAAAATGCACAATATATTAACCTCTCTGAAAATAAACTAGGTAGAAAGGAAAAGAAAATACTGCCTCCTCTTTTTCTGTTCCATTTATTTTTTTAAATGTCATAATAAAATATTTCAAATATACAAGGGTCTAGAAGATGATGCCTATTCATATGCTCACCAGCCAGTTGAAGAAGAAAATATTAAAAGTGACCTGAAGTCCTCATTGTACCATTTCCCATTGACTCCTGTCTCTCTCTCATCGTGGTAACCATGTGCTGAATCTAATCTATGTCTTTTACTATATGCCTTTTACTATACACTATATAGTGTTCCTAGGAGTCCTGGTGGCGCTGTGGGTTAATACACCAGACTGCAAAACCGTTTGAACTGCAAGGTCTGCGGCTCAAGCTCACTAGCTGCTCCTCAGAAACCCTATACAGGGTCGCTATGGGTCGGAACTGACTTGATGGCACTTAACAACATATAGTGTTCCTAACAATATGTAGTTTTTATTTTTTAACATCTGCGACTTTTTTTTTTTTTAATTCAAAATTATGCTTGTGTGGATAATCTATGTTGATTTGCATAGCTCTCATTCTTTCATTTTTATCAATTTAAAACAGTCCATTGTTAGGACCCACAACAATTTATTTTTCTGTTCTCCAGTTATAATTGTGAACATTTTATACTTGTTTCTTATCTAATTCTTGTTTCTTATTTCAGTGACTATTTTATCATATCTAGAAGTACTATTTGGATTAGAAACATCTGATTGGTCATTTGTTATAATTTTTTGTGTATTGTTCATTGGCCGAATGTTGATAACTTTTATTTTCTTAACAAGGACACTTGTATATTCTATATCTAATAAAGCCAGAATCCACATCTCTGGCATTCTGACCCTGTGGCTTATCGATTCTGATGGCTCTCATTTATGGAGTTTTTTTTTTTTTTTATGTTTTTTGCAGGAATGCTCTAAGGCTTGTTTTTAGGGTATATTCCTTCAAAGAGGATTTGTGTTTGTTCCTATCAGGAATCTGGAGAACTACTAAGCCAAAGCCACTTTAAAGGAAATTTTTAGCTCGAGATTTTTGGGCCATGCAATAGTGTTATTCTAGCCCCAACTCATGTGTGAGTCAGCTTGTGGTTAGGAATCCATACTGGAGCGTTTTCCCTCTCTACCCAGAGACATGTTTCATTACAGGCTCTTTCTGTGTGTGTGTGCAGAAGTTTATCAAGTTCATTGAGAGCTTTGTCTTCTGGGTTCCAGCTCTATGAAGGAGTCTTGTCCCATTCTTATATGGTCTTTGTTCCCTGTCTCTGATGTCTGGTGTTCAGGAAACCAAAAGCTCTCCTGCACCATGGCCTGCCAACGTCGTCTGTTGTGTGCTTCAGTGCGTGGTTTCCTCTCTGGATGAATGCTTCCCTGTTATTTTGCCACTAAGGATTTCCTTAGATTCTTATTAGATCAGCTATTAATTTTAAGAAAAATTTAAAATATCGTATCTAAATTTATTTCTTTTTATTGTTTAACTACTAGAAGGATTTCTCAGGGTATTGATCTGCTATATTGGTAGAAATGTAAACCCCTTCCACTGCCCTCGGGCATATGTAGGAGAGGTTTTCTGGAGCAAGGGTCAACAAACTTTTGTAAAGGGTCAGATAACAAATATTGGAGCTTTATTGGTCCATATAGTCTATGTTGCAACTACTCAATAATACCATTGTAGGGCAAAAGCAGCCATAGATAACATATAAGTGAATGAAGACTATGACTTTATTCCAATAAAACTTTATTACTTTGTTGATAAAAACAGTCAGCAGTCAGATTTGACTCATGGACTATAGTTTGTTAAATATATGCTTAGAAAGGGAAAACATGAAGGCCCTAATTTTGGTTTTCTTACTCTAAATATTCTACTTCATGTTATAAGCGGTTTAGTGTATGTCACACTACTCCTGTTGTGTTGCTTTCTGCTTTTCTTCTCAAGGTGCATGTAGTTGGATATACAGAAAACAGCTGAAGAATAGAGGCTGAGTAACTCCCAATGTGCTAGGAACCTTGGAGGAAGAAGATTTCACACCAAGAAGCTCAGCTGTGGGACTGGATTCTAACTATCCTGCCCTCCATGTGCAAGGATTCTGTTCCCTTTGTTCATTATGTGGATTAAACCATGGCCTTGCTCCCAAAGAACCTGGGATGCAACAATTCCTTTTTTTTTTTTTTCCACAAGGAATATCATTTTATTACTGTAATCACAAAATCTTAATTTCTGTACAGGAGTGTGTAAGTGAACATTAATTAATGCATTGATAATTCACTTAATAAAGATCAGATAAAACATACTATAGGAATATAATGTAAAGAAAAACACTGTAAAATTTCTGGCCTTGCAGTGCACTTTTCAGTGCAAGTATTTAAGACACAACAGTATTCAATTCAGCAAAGTATTGCAGAATGTCATGCCAAAGTCCATTCAAAGAGGGTCAGGACATGCAGCTTGTAATAAAATGTCAGCATGTGTGTTTATATATATACACACACATGTAATTCACAAAATATATAGTGGTTTATTAAGAGGGTTTTAAATGATTTCATTGTGGAATTCAGCATAACTGGAACAAACATCCAAGGTCTTCTTAACAGGGATCATATTCTTGCTAGGCAATGGCTTTGGCTTCAGGTAGAAATGCCTCCCAGTATTTTATCAGCTGTTGCTGTGTTTGCACTAATGATTCTAAGTACTTGATAATAACAATTTTAAAATCTTTCACTCGTTCTTTCTCAAATCTTCCCACTTCTTTTTGAATCGTTTTAGAGATCTGTTCAAAATCTCTTTCTCCTTGTTGCACTTTGGCCTCCCACTCTCTTATTTCATTCTTAGCTTGCTGTATTTTATCTGGTTTGTTAGCACCATTATTTTTGCCTCCGTTTCACGTTTTTGAGCAAAGTAATTTGAGCACCTTCCCATTTCTGCCAGCACTTCATTCGATGGTCAAACACATCTTTCACTGCAGCAATAAGACGAATGTAGTCCTAAGAAGTTCTGAAAACACATAGAAGTCAGCAAAAGCTTGTTCTTGACGTAACTGATCTATCTTCTCCTCATCCTCAGCAAGTTGTGACAAAGCTCTAGATAAAGCAGTATGATCCTGAGAGTTACTTAACATGGCAGCACTTTTAGCAAAGGCAGCTGTGTTGACTGAAAGTTCTTTTCTATGACAGACCAAGGCTTCAACACTGGCATGAAGTTTCCTAAGTTGCTGATTCAGATTCTCAAATTACTGCTGCTTTTCTTCAAACCAGGCATCTGATTCATTCATCTTGATTGTCATTTTGTTGACAGCGTCAGCAGCCTTGTTCACCATCCTCAATATTCTGGCTCCACTCAGCCTGTGTATTAACTGCTCTAGGCAGCTCAGAGCTTTCCAAGAACTACCTTAAATCAGGATCTTATAGTAAAGTTGGATATGTTACTGTTCATTAAAGATACTGTTCAAGAGCTGCTCTCCGTTTTTCTACAGATTCAGTGGATGAGGAATCTTTTTTACCCACTTTGATCTTGGTCATGCCTACTATACTCTTTTCTGGAGCTGGTGGCACAATATAGCCAACATGTAAATACTTGCTTGCTAATTTGCTATGCAAGCCAAGAAAGTCACTGAATCTTCTTTTAACTGAAAATTCACTCTTACTGAACTTAGAAAGGGAAGTCTTTGTGGTCACTCTATATGCCATGTAAGCATTCATGCCATCACCAACTTTCTCAGGATCTGATACACCAATTTCTATATCAAAAATATCTCCATTTGCTTCTTCTTCAATTTCCTCTCTGGATCTATCAAAGATCACAGGAGCGGATACACTCTTTGATTCAATTCTGGATTCAATGAGTGTAGTAGGAGTTATAGGAGTGACGGCAGGAGAAGGTTCTGAAGAGAGGATAGGTTCCCTTTCTGGACTGTCCAAAGAAACTTCTTCTGTGGCTTCTGTAAAAAGATCTTCTCTGTCATCATCTAACACAACTTCTGTGGGTTTTGGACCATTGGAATTTGTACTAATATCTTCTGCAGGAAGACTAGCTGTTTCTGGAGATGATGGACTTGACTCCAGGGTGGAGACAGTGCTGGTGAATAGGTCCTCTCTGTCCTCCAACTCTTCAAAGTCAATGGTCTTACCATCTACCAGTGGAGGAGGCTCCCTTTCGGCCGCCATCTTCGCTCGTCCAGACGATTGCACGAGCGGGGACTCTCAGACTTGTCACACGTGAGCACGCAAGGCTGCCTCAACAATTCCTTTTGAGTAAGATATTCTTTCTGCCTTAGGGTATTCTGATGACATTTCATGCAAATTTAGTTACTTAAACTTTGCAAAAATTAACTCTAGTTCTTTGGTTTGTGAGCTCTGAAAGGTTTCTTCCTTTCCCTGGTGTAGTGTGTTGGACTGTGTCCTCCAAGAAGATATGTTCAAGTACTAGCCCCTGGAGCCTGTGAATGTGAATATTTATAAATAGAATCAATTTAAGATGAGGTCATACTGGATTAGTGGACCCTAAATCCAATGATTGGTGTCTTTATAAGAGAAAGGAGAATACACAGAGACCCAGAGAAACAGAGGAGAAGGCCATGTGAAGAGAGAGGCAGGGATTAGAGTTACACTATCACAAGCCAAGGAAAACCTGGTGCCGCCACAACCTGGAAGACGCAGAGGGATTTTTGTCTCTATCCTTCAGAGAGAGCATGGCTCTTCCAACAGCTTGATTTTAGACTTGTAGTCCCTACAACTGTGAGAAAATAAATGTGGTCTTAAACTGCCATGTTTGTGGTAATTTATTATGGCAATGCTAGGAAACTAGGATGAACTTTGGTCTCAAATCTACCATTCCTTAGCTCTGTGGCCTTGGGCAAGTCATTGAACTTCCCTAGAGTCTCTTAGTTTCAACATCTACAGACTACCTCATCTACAGACACCTGCTCTATCCCCTAAGACTGTTAGACAATTAAATGAAATGATGTTGGAAAGGCTCTTCAAAATACTAAGTCAATGAACAATATCTCCATAACCTTATTTCATCCTCACAATTATCCCATCAGACAGGTTAGCAATGTCACTGGCAGATATAAAAATGACTGTATTGTTTCCACTCTCAAAATCTAACTTGGGATAGTTCAAAGAAGAGAGAGCAATACCTGCAGTACGTTCTTTTCCATTTGTGTTATCTCAGTGGTCAGCTGGGTGATGGTAGAATTTGCCCGTCCTTGAATGATTTGAACTTGTTGCAACGTATTCAACATTTTGTCAAGATTTAATAGTGTATTTGCTGCATTCCTAAAGATATTAGCATGTCAGATTAGATAAATATAAAATTATTCATTTATTTCACCTTGAGAGTTCATTCAGCTCAAGAATGAAACAAAAGCCTGACTGAATTATGTATCAAGCAAATTAAAATTACCCTCAAGCAAGGCAAGGTGCTGAAGTGTTCATTTTGAGAAATAGGTGTATCTAAATGCGAATAAAAATACACATCTATATCACATCTAGTGAATACAGATTTGGATAACTATGGAAATTAAGGACACAAGTGTTGTTTCTTCTTAATTTGTCACATGAAGAGAGGTTTGGGGGATATAACTGTCAATCTTTGAAGATGGAAAAAAGGTCTTCAGCCAGTCTCAGTTTTCTAAATTTCCCGGAATTGAAACCACTCTCCAAATCTTTAACAGAGAGCGGGTGGGAGAGTCAAGAGGCTCCATACGGAGCAAAGAGAGAGCTAAAAGGTCCTGTGCTTTCGGGATGTGTTTATTCAGGTTTCTTTAAGCTTCACTGACATTCCAGCTGCTCAGGGGCCCAGCCACAGGTTAAAATCACAAGCATTTGAAGTGATACAGTCTATTTGACAGAAACGAGCTCACCTTTGGTCAACATTCACCAGATACTAGGTCTATGGACTTAAAACCACCTTTGGAAGAAATGTACCCAGAGAGTGAAAAATCAACAGACCTCTGCAAAGGCATAATTTGAAATGCTTTTGCCCAGAATTGTTGTTGTTGTTATTGTTATGTGCCGTGGAGTCGATTCTGACTCACAGCGACCCTGCACAGGGTTTCCGAGGCTGTAAATCTTTATGAGAGCAGAAAGCCTCATTTTCTCTCGCAGAACAGCTGGTAGTTTCAAACGGCTGACCCTGAGGTTAGCAGCCTGATTCATAACCACTACACTATAGCCTCAACTACAATGAACTAAATTGCAAAAAATCATTTTCCCACCCAAATCATACTCTCTTCCCAGGGATAACATCTTTCCCTATCTCTAACTTTTTCCCTCATGTGTAGAGTGGCAGTCCAAGAATTCTCTTTACTTACAATGCCTCTGCTTCCCTATTTTTTTTTTGCTTCTGTGTTATTCCTGGAACACAAGTGTTCATTTTCCACCACCATATCCTTCTCACTGTATTCTTTTTCTTCTTTTGATTTCCAAAACACTGCTTTTTACAGCAAACTTAGAAAGTAACCCTCCCCCTAAAAAGGTAGAGTAGAAGGAAAAACTCACTGATACTCCTCTCCTGTTCAGCTACTGGCATATAACTAGTATCTGGCATGTGTTGGGATAAAGAGTTAACAGACCAGTGGAAAGGCATTTAGAGTCTAAGCAAAACAGGAAGCAAGTATCTCTCCACAATGCCTTCAATTGTCCACTTTTCCCAGGTACCTCCAAAGAGAGTTTAGCCAATATGGCAACCTAGATCCTGGAGAGTAACTTCATTTGAATGGTATGGCTCCCTAGGCAAATATTTTTTCAGATGACCTTTTAGCAGATGATCTATTAGAGAAGAATGTGAATATTAATGCTGTACTTACTCAGCTGCTTTTGCCTTTACTGAAAGCTTCTGAGTTCTACCTGCTGTTTTATTTAGCTTGTTTTCGTCTTTGCTGTAGTCCTCACAGAGTCGCACAAGCTCCTGGGTTAGATTGTGTGATGTTATTAATAGGTGGATATCAAGTACACGCTTCACAACTTTCTCAATGTCCTCTGGTGGCACGTTTTCCTCTTAAATAAGAAAATGAGTTTTAGGTAGTCATATCATTTGGCCAAGCATCATATCTTATAAATAATAACCACAACAAACTCTAGGTCAGCTAGATGAAGTGAGTGCAGAACTTCTAATGGATGTACCGATTGTCAGTGAAGTCAAGTGAGGAGTGTTAGATTTAGAGTTTGGAAAATGGCTATGGAAAAGCAAGCCTCTTAGGATTTGTTTCCATATCATGTGGTAGCCAAGCTACATTATCTGCAGAGTATTTTCAACTCCATCTCTAGCTACAGTATTTATTGTTAATAGTTATCAGTGTTTAAAACAAACTTCTTCCAAAATAAGACACAATGAATAATGCATCAGATGACTTCTTTTGGTCAGGCATAGAAGGCCAGCAAGAGGATTAGAAAATAGTCAATAATAATCAGTAATAGGATAAGCTATTACTGAACTGCTAACCACAAGGTCGGCAGTTCAAACCCATCAGCCGTTCCTTGGAAACCCTATGTAGGGTGGCTATAGGTGGGAACTGACTTGAAGGCACTTAAGGACAATAGTTAATTATCAACTTTTTAGAGGCTGGAACATAAGTGTTCATCTTCTGTTTTCCATGATATGTCAAATATGAGGGGCTTCAAAAAGTCCATGGACACATTCCATTATCTTTTAATGTAATTTTTTCTACAGATTTTTTGAAGGCCCCTTGTGCTAGCCAGAGTTTGGCAAATCTTGATATATAATTCTGTCAACAGAAAAATGGCAGCATCTTGATGTTAGGAAAAATGATAAAGTCATGGTCTTGGACTTTTCGTTTTTAACAGCAACAAAAAATAATGTAAACACCAAGTTCATTTGTTTGGATTTTAAATGAAATTCTATGATTTATTAGTAAATTAATCATATTCAGAAAATCATACTTTTTAGCATAGCATTCTTATTTTAGGATTATTGTCATTAATAAATTTAAAACCAAGGCATAAATAGTTTCTGATTTAGGCATGTCATTTTCAACTATGTACCTTAGAACTGTTTATGACATTTGAGTATAGAGAGAAAAGAAGAAAAAATCAGTCCTAATATTAAAAACAATTACCTAATAAAAAGCTTTTCACTTTTTTGATTAAAAGAGTGATTTTGTCTTTCTCAGATTCACTTTGATTTTTTATATTCTCCAGTTTTTCGGTGACCTGTAAGGCAACGGCTGTGGAAATTTCTGCCAGTTTACTTAAATTTTTGATCTGGAAGAAACAAACCAACAACAATGAGGAAAGAACACACTGATTAGGCTTATTTTGTGAGTTCAGTTATTTAGTGAAACCAAATATAATTATCACTAGAAACTAATTAGAACAGATCAATAAACTCTAGATTCATTGGAAAGTACTCATGGCTAGGTGGCTAATATCTGTTTTCATAATAATATGAATTAATTGCATAGAACACTGTTCATGATCAAAAGTAATATTTGAAGACAATATTGACTGGGCATTAATGACTTAGCATCACACAAATCTGAAACACAAATTCTGTTTTAATGAGACTTCTGCATTTCTACAGAAATTACATAGGACTACTTACCTACAATCATCATCATGTTTAAGAGGTTGAGAGCATTTTCTTTTATATAAGTTACTACATTTATTCTTTTAGACATTCCTCAAATTCAAGTAATGTGCTGTCTTTGAAAGCTAACAAGAAAGCATTCCACCTTATAATAAATGAGTTTGAACTGAGAGTGGGCTGCAAAGATGACATGCAAACACTTCAGGCACTTGGAAGAGGAAAGATAGGACTAAAAGCCTTGCAAGTTGGCAGTGCAAATTCTTAATTGTGTGATTTGAGAAAGGTCATGGACCTTTCTTGGACTCCACCAAAATAGAGAGAGAAGGAGGATAAAAAACAACAACAACACAAATAGGACAAGATAGGCAACAAGCTGAGCTTAATTGAATAAATTAATTGTGACAGTAGTAGGGCTAATTAGGATAAAAATAATTAGGCTAAAAAACTTGCCTGCCTTTTCCTATAAAAGGAGCCTGGTCAATTTTTGCCATATAGGATTTGTGAAAAAGTATTTAATTCTAGTTCTTGGCAAGTGATGAAACTAAAAAGAAATCTTTACATGACTAAAAATATATTAATTCTCTGAATTTTTAAAATATAATTTATTTTATTTTTGTTATTGTTGCGAATATACTCATACACACACCAATTCGACAATTTCTACATGTGCAATTCAGTGACACTGATTACGTTCTTCAAATTGTGCAACCTTGTTGACCTTTCTTTTCTAGAACTTTCTTAACTTTAAAATGGATAGTCTTGTAAAAATGGTGAGCAGTAAAATGAGAATTCCAGAAATAAATGCTCTAGACTGGAAAGTACCAAATGATAATGGCTGAGATGTCAGTGTAGATTCGTCGAGGCCATATTCAGAAAAAAAGAGACTGCTAAATTACTTCACTCTTAAAGTATGTCTCTGCAATCCACCCTCTGTCATAACTGACGGCTGAGAAGTCTCACAGTCTTTTTTGGCATTCTTCCCCTCCTAATCAAGAGAGAAATAGTACACGTGTTTATCAACATGACAACTTCCCTTCCATCATTTTCCAGCTCTCCATTTATGTGCCGATTAAACCAGGTTCTGTTAACATGTACATCATTTTTTAAAACTGAAAGCTAAATATCGTGGCAATCAGGGCTAAACAGCATGGGAATATCTATTTTTTGAGACAAGGCAATATAGTAAGTTTAAAATTTAACTGCCAGTATATAAGATAACGATTTGCATCTGTAATGTTCACAGCTACAAGGAAGCCTGGTGGCACAGTGGGTTAAGCACTGGGTGGCTAACTGAAAGGTCAGTGGTTCAAACCTACTCGCTGCTCTGTGAGAGAAAGATGAAGCTGTCTGCTCTTAAACCTTTAGGAGTGGAATCGACTGGATGGCAGTAGAACAATGAATGCTAGGAGCAATGATGGCTCAGTGGTTAAGCACTCAGTTGCTGATCAAAAGATCAGGCATTGGAACCCACACACTGCTCTGAGGGAGAAAGACGTGCCAACTGCTTTTGTAAAGATTACAGCTTTGGAAACCCTATGGGGCAGTTCTCCTCTTTCCTAGAGGGTCCCTAAGAGTTGGAATGAACTCAATGGCAGTGGGATATTCACTGTAATATTTCCAATATTTAGATCAATGCTGGGCACATAATAGATACTCATTGAATTCTGTTAAATTGATCAAGGATCACATATAATGAAAAACTATGTAGTAATAGAATTGTATGTAAATACAAATTGTCCATCACTCATCTGTCTGTCATATTGTGGTGGTTTGTGTGTTGCTATGATACTGGAAGATATTCCACAAATATCTTAAATACCATCAGGGTTACACATAGTGGACAGTTTTCGGTAGAACTTCCAGACTAAGACAGACTAGGAAGAAGGACAGGAAAACCATGTCTAAAGGGCTAGCCACTGAAGACCTTATGAGTAGCAATGGAACAAGGTCTCAATAAATGCCTGAAGATGAGCCCCTCAGGTTGGAAGACACTAAAAACACAACTGGGGAAGAGCTGCCTCCTCAAAGTACAAGTTGACCTTAATGGCATGGAAGGACCCAAACTTTCAGGACCTTTATTTGCTCATGGGGCACAATGAAACAGCTACAAACATCCATTAATAATTAGAACGTGGAATGTATGAAATATAAATCGAGGAAATTAAAGTTATCAGTAATGAAATGGAACACATAATGATCTATATCCTAGGCATTAGTGAACTAAAATGGACTGGTACTGGTCATTTTGAATCAGACAATCAAATCGTTTACTATGCCAAGAATGAAAAATCACATTCATTATCAAAAAGAGTATCTCAAGATCTATAATGAACTACGGTGCTGTTTGTGACAGGATAGTATCCATATGCCTACAAAGGAAGACTAATTAATGCCACTATTATTCAAATTTATGCATCAACCACTAAAGTGATGATGAAATAGAAGAATTCTACCAACTTCTTCAGTCTGATATTGACCAAACATGCAATCTAAAGATCTATCCTATTTCACTTGGAAGTTAAAGGGCAATCTATTTTTTTTCCCTCTTTCAAACTCATATATTTGTGGGAAAAGTGCCTTCAAGTGGGTTCCAACTCATAGCTACCTTGTAAAGGATTTCCAAGGAGTAGCTGGTGAGTTTTAACCACTGACCTTGCACTTCAAATTGACGTTGCAGTCCAGTGTTTTTCCTACAGCGCTATATATATATATATATAAAATCCCACTTTTCTTCCCATACCCATTCAGCCTGTCTCTCTGTTCATGTATTTAATTGCAAAACGTTGTTCCAAGGTTGTGTCTACATCACTATTTACTTGTATTCCCTTTAGCCCATGCATAACTCCTTATGTCTTTACCTATCTTCATTATTCTTTTGCCAACCTCCCTCTTCTTCTATATTGCCCTTCTTATCACCCAGTTGACATGGAGTCCTGGTGTGGCACTGTAGAATCAGCCCTTAACTGCTAATCACAAGATTGATGGTTCAAATCCATCAGCTGCTCCATGGAAACCCTACATAGGGTTGCTATTAGTCAGGACTGACTTGACGACACTTAACAACAACACCCTCTAGTTAGTGAGTTACTCTCCATTCCCTCCCACCCCTGGTAATCATCAAAGAATATTTCTTTTATTATGAAAACCTTTCCTTGAGATTTTAGAATAGTGGTCTCATACAATATCTGTCCTTTTGTGATTGATTAATTTCACTCAGCATAATTTCTCTAGGTTTATGTATGTTGTGAAGTGTTTCACAGATACACCATTATTCTTCAGCTTTGCATAGTGTTCCGCTGTGTGTATATACCAAAGTTTGTTTAATCACTTTTCCATTGATAGGCACTTACCCTGTCTCTATCTTTTTGCTATTGTGAATGGTGCTGCGATGAACATTGTTGTGCATAAAGGATAATCTTTAAAAAATTCAAACAGGTTTTCTCCTTTCTTGCTATGACTTTAGAAATAAAACAAGAAAAGATATTATTTACCTGGTCCTTCAACCCTTGAAGCTGGCTGTCCAAATTATGAATCTCGGTTTCTGTTTCCTGGGCTTTCTGGAGGGCATTCCAAGAGAGGGTCAGGGAGCCAAGGCAGCTGGGGCCACCACATTGTCTGTGCCCTTCAGAGTCCTTGCAGAGAGCACCACCACAGGGAGCTAGCTCACAGGGAAGGTGCCCCGGCTCTCCACACACCTTCCAGAAGAAAATATGTATGTTAAAGAGCAACGTGTTCTCAGAGTTCTTTTCTGCCACAATATAACACATAATGAGTGAACATATTTGTCTCAAAGGTAGCATTGCACATTCTTCATAACAATGGCATATGCTATAGTTTTAGACTAAATCTATTATGTGTAGCATTTAAATATATTCTTATAACAACAGCATATATCTCTTATATATGTGCACTTATATATCATGACATGAGCTTCTACATGTGAGTTTTCCCATCTAGGTCATTGAGGTAAGGCACTGCTTTCTCTTAAGTGTTTTTTCAATAGTTGTTTATGCTTGGCACATGGAGGTGACCCATGAAATCTCTCCTAGATAACGTAATAAATAGCTAAACTATTTGCTATTGTTGTTGTTCATAGGTTCTGTCGAGTCCATTCTGATTCATAGCTACCCGATGTACAATAGAATGAAACACTGCCTGGTCCTGCCCCATCCTCACAATTATTGTTATGTTTGAAACCATTGTTGCAACCACTGTGTCAGTCCATCTCCTTGTGGGCCTCCTTCTTTCATGGACACTCTACTTCACCAAGCATGATGTCCTTTTCCAGAGACTGGTCCCTCCTGATTACATGTCCAAAATGCATGAGACAAAGTCTGGCCATCCTCACTTCTCAGGAGCATATTGGTTGTACTTCTCCTAACACAGAGAAGCCCATGGTACTTTCAATATTCTTCACCAACACCATAATTCAAATGCATAAATTCTATGATCTTTCTTATTTATTTTTCATTTTTCACATTCATATAAGGTGACTGAAAAGAGCATGGCTTGGGTCAGGTGCACCTCCGTCCTCAAAGTGACTTCTTTGTTCTTTAACACCTTTAAAATGTCTTTCGCAGCATCTTTGCCCAATGTAATATCTCATTTGATTTCTTGACCATGACTTTCTTGAGCATTGGTTGTGGGTCTTAGCCAAATGAAATCCTTGACAAATTCAGTCTTGTCTCTGTTTATCATAATTTGTCTATTGGTCTTGTTAGAATTTTTGTTTCTTTACACTGAGTTGTAATCCATGCTGAAGTCTTTTATAGTCATCAGTAAGGACTTCAAGTCCTCTTTGCTTTCAGCAAGCAAGGTTGTGTCATCTGCATATCACAAATTGTTAATGAGCCTTCCTTCAGTGCTGATGTCTCTTTTCTTCTTTACATTGTCCAATTTCTCAGGTTATTTGCTCACACAGACTGAATAAGTATGGTGAGCAAACACAACACTGATGAACACCATTCCTGATTGTCAACCTTTCAGTATCCCCTTGTTCTGTTTGAACAACAGTGAAGTGTTCTGGAAATTCCACTCGTTGCAATGTTATCCATAGTTTGTTATGATCTACAGTGGAATGCCTTTCACAGTCAACAAAGCACAAGTAAACATCTTTCTGGTATTCTCTGGTTTCAGCCAAGATTCTTAAACATCTTTCTGGTGTTCTTTGCTTTCAGCCAAGATTCATCTGAGGTCAGTAATGATGTTCTTTGTTCCACACACTCGTCTGAATTCAGTTTGAGTTCCTGGCAGCTCCGTGTCAATGTTATGCAGCAATTATTTTTTAAATATCTCCAGCAAAATTTTACTAGCATGTGATGTTAATGATCTATAGCATTCCACTGAGTCCGTATTCTTTGGATCGGCACAGATATAGATCTCTTCTAGTCAGTTGGCCAGGTGTTGTTGTTAAGTGCCGTCGAGTCGATTCCAACCCATAGCGACCCTGTACAGGGTTTCCGAGGGTGTAAATCTTTACGGGAGTAGAAAGCCTCATCTTTCTCCCGCGGAGCAGCTGGTAGTTTCGAACCGCTGACCTTAAGGTTCGCAGCCCGATTCGTAACCACTACGCTACCAGAGCTCCTTAGTTGGCCAGGTAGGTGCCTTCCAAATTTATTGGCATAGATGAATGAGTGCTTCTAGTGCTGCCTCAGGTTAATGAAACATTTCAGGTGGTATTCCATCAATTCTTGGAGCCTTGCTTTTGGCTAACTTTCAGTGAAGTTTGGACTTCTTCCTTCAATACCATTTTTATTTGATCGTATGTTACCACCTGAAATGGTTGAATGTCATCTAGCTATTTTTGGTACAGTGACTCTAAGTATTTCTCTCATCTTCTTTTGATGCTTCCTGCATTGCCTATAGAATTCTTCAATATTGTATCCTGAGGCTTGAATGTTTTCTTCAGTTCTATCAGCCTGAGAAATGCTGAGCTTCTTCTTCCCTGCTGGCTTTCTAACTCCAGGTCTTAGCACATTTTCAATACAATACTTCAACTTGTCTTCTTGAGATGTCTTTTGAAATTTTCTGTTCAACTCCTTGATTTCATAATTTTTTCCATTGGTGTTAGCTACTCTACATTCAAAAGCATGTTTCAGAGTCTTCTCTGACATCCATTTCAGTCTTTTCTTTCTCTCCTGTCTTTTTAATTACCTTTTACTCTCTTCATGCATGATGTTCTTGATGTCATCCCTCCATTCCTTTGGTTTTTGGTCATTTGTGTCTAATGCATCAGATGGGATATACTCAAGATTGTATTTTGACTTTTGTGAATTTGTTTTGATTTTTGTCAGCTTCAACCTAAAACTTGGATATGACCAGTTGGAGGTCTGTTCCACTGGTGGGTCCTGTTCTTGTTTTGGCTGATGGTATTAACTTCCCCTTTGTGTCTTTCCACAAGTGTAATCAGCTTGATTCCTTTGTATTTCATCTGGTGAGGTTCACCTTTATAGTCACTGTTTATGTTGTTGAAAAAAGATATTTCCAATGAATAAGTCATTTGTCTTGCAAAATTATATCACAGGATCTCCAGTATCATAAGGAGCTCTGGTAGCATAGTGGTTATGAGTTGGGTTGCTAATGTCATGATCAGCAGTTCAAAACTACCAGTGGTCCTGCTGGAGAAAAATGAGACTTTCTGCTCTTTTAAAGATTTACAGCCCCTGAAACCCTATACAGGGTCGCTATGAGTCAGAACTGACTTCACGGCACATAACCACCACAACCACTAGTATCATATCTATCACCAAAGTCATATTTTCTAACTACTAGTCCTTCCTCTTTGTTTCCAACTTTTACATTCCAATCCCAAGTGATTATCAATGCGTCTTGATTTCATGTTTGATCAATTTCAGACTGAAGAAGTTGGTAGAATTCTCCAATTTCTTCATCATTGATTTTGGTAGTTGGTGCATAAAATCGAATAATAGTGGTATTAATTGGTCTCCCTTGTAGGCATATAAATATCTGATCACAGCCAACACTGTTCTTCAAATTAGATCTTGAAATATTCTTTTTGATGATGAGTACAGCAACATTCCTCTTGAATTTGTTATTCCTGACATCCTAAACCATTTCCAGATTCAAAATGGCTAACACAAATTTATTTAACTCACTAATGCTTAGGAGCTAATCCATCTTTATGAAGTCCATTTCATTTTTTTACTTTGATTTCCCAAGATTCATACTTTATACATTCCACATTTCAATTATTAATGGATGTTTGAAGCTGTGTATTCTTATTTTGAGTTGGGCTCCATATGCAAATAAAGGTTCTAAAAGCTTTAATCCGTATACATCGTTAAGGCTGACTCTAAATTGAGGAGGCAGCTCTTTCAGAATTGCATTTTGAGAGCCTTCCAACTTGAGGGGCTGATCTGCTGACACTGTATCAAACAACGTTCTTCTGCTATCCAAAAGGTTTTCAGTGGCTGTTACTGTTGTTGTTAAGTGCCGTTGAGTTTGTTCCAACTCATAGTAAACCCCATATAGGGTTTCTGAGGCTTAAAAAAAAAAATCTTTGCAGGATCTGAAAGCCTTGTCGGTCTCCTGAGGAGCTACTGGTGGGCTCGAACCATCAACTTTGTGGTTCAGAGTCCAATGCTTATCCTGTGGCACCACTGTACTCCAATTTCAGTGGCTAGTTCTTCAGAAGTGGGCCTCCTGTTCCTTCTTCCTAGTCTGGAAGTTCCTCTGAAAACTACTGGTATTTGAAACACTTGTGGCATAGCTTCTAGCATCACAGTGACTTGCAAATCACCACAGTAGGACAGACTAACAGATGAGTGGTCATATATGTTACAGTATGACAGACTAACAGATGAGTGGTCATATATGTTACAGTTGTTGTTAGGTGCCATCGAGTCGGTACTGACCCATAGTGCCTTTATGCACAGCAAAAGGAAACACTGCCCGATCCTGGGCCAACCTCACTACTGTTGCCATGCTTGAGTCCATTCATGCTGCCACTTGGCCAGTCCATCTCGTTGGGGGTCTTCCTCTTTTTCTCTGACCCTCCATATTAGTATTGTCTTATTAGTATTTGCTCCTCTTGCATAAGTAAACAGAAAGGACATTTCTGTTTTAAAAAATAAAATAAGCAAGGGAACTCTAAAAAATTGGCTATCCCCCAAACCCAAATTACAAGTATTAAAATGACGTTGGCTGATACAATCGTAATAACAAATATTGTTTCCATCAATGCCATTTTTATACTTTCTTAGTATTGTATCAATCAACGTAATTTTTATACTTGTAATTTGGGGAGGAATAACTATAGTTTTAGGGTTCTCTTGTTTATTTATTTATTTTTTTAAGACAGAAATGACCTTTTACTTATACTGAGGCAAGAGGGATAAAGTCCATAATCTATACCACTGTGGAAATAATCACACAAAACAATTAAGCCACAATCTTTACCTTTTGATTCTGACTCAAGAAAGAATTTTAAAGCAAAAATAAAATGTAAGATGAGAAACACAATTGAAAAAATCTGTAAAGCAACTAGAAATCACCAATACGTTAACATACTATCACCATTACCTTTTCATTCAATGTTTGGATATCTGGTATCTTAATTTGCTTTAATTTTTCCAAAGACCTGTTTCCTGTTGAGGTTACTGTCTCTAAGATGGCAAGTAAGTCATTTCTGATGCTTTCAGAATTATTTATGACAGATGAAGTATCATTCGTTTCCTTTTCAGCAGATGATGACATCTGATAATACTTCTTGATGTTCTTTGAGGAATCTACATCAATGCAAATTCAAGTTAGATTAATTTTTTGAAAACAAATGGAATTGTAAGTTGACTATCAAAAAACTCATTCCACAACTTGGTTACTGTCTTGGTCTCAACTATCAATACAAAGATTCAACATCTCCCTCTTTGATTTTGTATTTAAGGAGAAGGATTGTTGTTACCGTGTGCCGTCAAGTTGGTTCTGATTCATAGAGACCCAGTATAGGGTTTCTGAAGGCTGCTGGTGGGTTTGAACTGTCGACTTATGGTTACCAGTCCTACAGCAAAAGGATTTGACTTAGCGTAATAGTTGCTGTTAAGTGCTGTTAAGTGCTGTTGAGTCAGTCTCTCTAAGGAGAGACTGGTGAGTTTCAACTGCCAACCTTGTGTTTCAAACAGACGTTGTGGTTCAGGGCTTTATCCCACAGTGTTGTACCAGAGGACAGGTGTATATATAGAGAACATGACATGGGTTTGAGTACTGGCTTCACCTCTTACTAACTGGGTAGGTCCTTGAACAAAGTAGTTGATCAATTAAATTTTCTTTTCTTATCTCTAAGTTGGTGATAATAACTTGTGATGAGTCTGGGTGATATAAGTGGTTAACTTTCTCCATTGTTAACCAAAAGGCTGGAGGTTCAAGTTCACTTAGAGATACTCTGGAAGAAAAGCCTGGTGATCTCATTCTGAAAAATCAGCTATTAAAATCCTACAAAGTGCAGTTCTACTCTGACACACATGGAATAACTGAGTCAGAATCAACTCCATGATAACTGTTTTTTGTTCTTTAATTTGAAGTGAGATAACATGAAAATGCCTCTAAAGGTGTTTCACAAATGTAAGGCATTAATGAATACCGTATGAATGAGCGCTGATGTAGGACAAGCACTGTAGGACAAGCACTGGACTGCTAACCATAAGGTCAGCAGTTCAAACCCATCAGTTGTTCTCAGAAACCTTATACAGGCTTGCTATGATTCAGAACCAACTCGGCAGCACACAACAACATATGGATGGTAAAATGATAAATCGATTACGTTTACCTATTGGTAGTGTAGTGTTTACAAATCGAGCTGTCAACCGCAAGGTCAGCAGTTCAAAACTACCAGCTGTTCCACGGGAGAAAGATGAGGCATTCTGCTCCTGTAAGGATTTACAGCCTTGGAAACCCTGTATAGGGTCGCTATGAGTCGGAACCGACTCCACAGCACACAGTCACTATGTAGAGTAGTCCTGTTGTGGCTCTGAGAATAAGCACTCAAATGCAAGGTGGATTTGAATTGCAAATTTTGCAGTTCAAACTTACCGGCCGCTCTTTGAAAACCCTATACAGAGTTGCTATGAGTAGGCACTGACTGACTCAAAGGCACTTAACAACAACTTTACACAGCAGAAGTTGACAATATTTCCTGTTTTAGCTGTCATCTGACATAGTGTTGCTGTTACAGTCACTGAACTCTGCCATCGTAGAATGACAGCAGCCACAGACAACCAATTAATAAATAGGTGTGGTTATGTTCTAAGGACACCTTATTTACAAAAACAGGCTGCAGACAGATTTGGCCTTTGGTCTGCGGTTTTCTGATCCAGATACTGAGGCTGATGGCAATAGTTAGCAGTTGTTGAGTGTTCTCAATGTTTCTGAACTCCCGAGCAATTTTCTCTTTATTTTCATAAAACATTGTGAGCTATGCATGTACATTCTCATTTCAGAAATAAGGGAACAGAGACTCTGATGAAGCAAGGCACTCTGATGAGGTCTCATTGATGATAGGAGATGAAGCCTGCGTGTGAACTCAGGTAGCTGACTCTAGAATTTGTATTTGTAAGCACTTCTCTGTACTTGCCATATTTTAATGAAAATACAGATTCATGAAAGAAAGATGGCATGTTTTAGCATAGATTATAGTATATTTTACTTTTAAACAGTAGCTTTATATTTTGGAACCATATTTTCAGTGTGGCACTGTGGGTTAATGAGCCAGACTCAAAGCCATTTGAACTGCAAGGTTGGTGGTTCAAGCTTACCAGTCGCTCTTCGGAGACCCTATACAGGGTCGCTATGGGTTGGAACCGACTTGAAGGCACTCAACAACAACAACCACCACATAAACCATGTAGTCTTGGTGTGGTGCTGTGGGTTAATGCACTGGACTGCAAGGTTGGTTTGAACCGCAAAGTCGATGGTTCATGCTTACCAGCCGCCCCTCAGAAACCCTATACAGGATCACTATGGGTAGGAACTGACTCAACGGCACTTAACAACAACACTTAAACCATAATCTAGTTATGAGACAACAAAACCTTCTCTTGTAAACTTTGAGTACATCTTGCTTTTCATACATATATATATCATGAAAAAAACCCAGGTTCCTATTGCTTGCAATGATTTCCTGTCTTTATTGACCTGGCAGATTTACCTCTATGCTGTGAAATCCATCTAAGTTGTTAGCTACTCCTTGAAGTCAAAGCAGCCCTTGGTGGTACAATGATTAAGGTACTTGGTTTCTAACCAGAAGTTCAGTGGTTTGAACCCACTAGCCACTCCGTGGGAGAAAGACGTGGCAGTCTGCTTCCCTGAAGATTTATAGCCTGGGGTTCTCGATGGGTCTGCTCGATTTTGTCCTGTAAGATTGCCGTCAGTCAGAATCCACTCGACAACTGTGGATTTTTAATGGGTCCCTTAAGTCCTTCTTAATAAATGCAGGAAGCATACAGTTCCTGTTAGTCTGTCATGGAGGCAGCCTGAAGACAGCCTAACCGAGCATTTCTGGCGTTTGGGGTCCTGAGTGCCTGTCTTCCACAATAGACTGGAATAACTCCAGGCAAGAACTTGCTGTAATTAGCTCTTTGTGTCTACTCACCAGCGCAGTGCCAGACACTGAGGAAGGCCCATTGCTGTGATCAGATTGCAAATGTGAGAGGACGAGTGTGGAGGCAGCTTGACTTCGTTCTACCTGGCTTGGGGTGACCTCTGATGGATTTTGAGTTCTTTCCGTGGGCACCTTCTTCCAGATCAGGAATCAGATTAAATTCCTTACTTTTTGCAATTCATAGCAACTCCATGCTCAGTGGTACAAAAGGCTGCCCAATTCTATGCCATCTCCAACATCTTGGAGAGCAGACTACTGCAATATACAGGGGTTTCGTCTACTGATTTTCAGAAGTAGACTGCTTCCCTGAAGATTTACAGCCTGGAGTTCCCTATGGGTCTGCTCTACTTTGTCCTGTAGGATTGCTGTCTCTTTTAGTCTGGCAGCATTGTTTGGGAATTAAAACTCCATCCTTGTGGTTAGCAGCCAACTATGTTAACCACTTATGGATACCTCTCTCTTACTCTTTACATGGTACTTATGGAACATCATCAATAGATCTTTGCCTGAAGTTTTTTTTCACTAAGTTTAGGCTCCTTTTTAGGGTTCTAATTTTCCATCAGAGTTTTCTCTTTGAAATTCAAGATTAGATGAAGAAAGAAACATATACACGGGATTTGGAAAAACAGTCAAGGATTTGCCCAGAGATTGGTTTCACATGTATTTTCTTTCTACCTCTCAATTGGTTTGGGTAGGTGAGAATAAACTCAGCACTGCCTCTTTTGGTAGCAATAGATTGTCCATTCCCAGATATAACAGGGATCTCATTTTAGGACATGCCCTAGTCAAAGTTTTGCTTTAAAATTTCATTGCTCCTCCTTTTGGTTTTGGTATGACTCACACTCATTTTAAATAACTATGCGATACGAAAAGCACCTGGTGTCACAGTGATTAAAACATTTTGTTGGTAACTGAAAGGTTGGTGGTTCAAACACATCAACCACTCCTCAGGAGAAAGATGTTGCAGCCTGTAATGATTTACAGCCTTGAGAATCCTGCGGAGCAGTTCTACTGAACCCTATAGAGTCTCAATGAGTCAAAATTGATTTGGTTTAGATATGCAATATGAATTAAAGGGCTTCTGCTACTGTGTTTCATAACTCTAGTCCCTACAAGGTTCTTGTGAGAACTGTGTTTATTTCCTTCTTGTCTCATATTCTTTTGCATTTATGGTTGCTGCAAATACCAAGGAAGGAATAAGAAGATATCGCTCTCATTTCTTTATATCTGTATTAGAATTACTGAGTTGCTGATTACTTAAGACCCCTTGAAGGGCTTGACATTAGAAGACTCTTTTCAGTTTTTAATATTTGTCTAGTATCAGACCTTGTTAGCTTTGTGTGTAATTTTGAGTGCCTAGTATCCAGACTTTGCAATGTTTTAAAAAGTTGAAGCATTCATGTTCAGATCATACCTTTATTGGGTGTGTTTTTACCTTTAAAGTGTTCAGGGACTATGGTGGTAAGCATGGAGTGGCTCACGATTACTAATGGAATAATACGCTATGGTTGCGTGCCTTCGAGTCAGTTCTAATTCATAGTGACCCTACAGGACTTCTGAGGTTGTAATCTTTACGGGAGCAGAAAGCCTCATCTTTCTCTCTTGGAGCGGCAGATGGATTAGAACTGCTGACTTTGTGGTTTAGCATCTCAATGTGTAACCCAATACGCCACCAGGGCTCCTTGGAATACACTGTAGATTTCATCAAACTTTGTGTTGAAACTGACAGTTGAAGTGCATTTTCTCTCTTACCAATAATACTTGCATTATGGACTGTGGAGTGTAAATTTGTTTTCTCCTGAAGCTCTTCAAGTAAGAGGTCCGCTTCATTCTCCAGCCTTACTATTGTCTTGTTCACATCTTGAATTTCATGCATTGCTTTCAGTTGCTCATTTAGCTGTATGAGTTGTTTCCTATGGGGACAATGAAGATAAATGTGGTTAAACATCATATTTGATAGATTGGAGGGAAAAGCACATACGAATAATTGCCCTCAATATGTGTCCTCATTTGACCATTTATAATTTTGTTTTTGTCCATCATTTTCTTTTTAATTCCACTTCCTGAAATATTGCAGTGCTCATTTATTTAAGTATTTCCAGAATGAAAAGTCTAGCAGAATCAATGTTTTTTGAGTCTTTCAGTTTCAACTGTGTGTGTATGCTCTGTCTCCTTTTTTGGTGTTTCAAAAACATGTGCTCAGACCTGGTTCATTTAAGTGTATCTAAGAGGGCAGGTCTACATCAGGCTTTCAACACATGATAAAACAAACCCTTCACCCAGCTAGCGTGAAAATTAGTTCTTTATTTAGACTAGCTCTGCTTCCAGAAAGAGTCTTTTCAGTGCCACAGCTGCATAGGGTTTTAATTATAATTCCCACAAGGGATAAGGAGTTCTCCTTGTCGGAGAGTATACTCCTGGTGTGTTCTTTTCCCATCACCTTCTTTTTCTCAGGTGTACACCTTTGTTCTGCTTTACTTTGCTGGATTCACCCCACACAGTTGATTCAACTGAGTAATGATACATTCCTCCTGATAGGGAAATTGGATACACACCTTGAAAGGTACAGTTGGAAAACATTATGATGCAAATATATGGAACTAATTTATCTTGGGACAAGTACAAAGCATTAACCAATGCTTCTTAGCATTTTCTCTCTAACTCTCCTTCTAATCGACAGACTTCTCCTTCAGTTTCCAACCGTCACAACTATGATTCTTTAGGTGAATATTAACTATGATTGTAATTGATACTCCTTCAGGACTCCTGGTGTGGTGCTGCATGGTCAACACTGGATTGCAAACCACAAGGTATGCAGTTCAAACCCACCAGTGGCTCCTTGGAAACCTTACATAGGGTTGTTATGAGTCAGAACTGACTTGACAACACCTAACAACAACAACAATAAGCACTTATTATGTGTCAGATTCCATGCTAAGGGGCTTGAGTTATCCTCACAAGAATCATATGAAAAACAGACTACTATTCTCTTTTTTGATGAAGAAACCAATCTAGGAGAAATTAACGAATCTGTCTATGGCCATGCAGCTCGTAAGCAGATTTGAACCCAAGTTACTTGATTTCTGAGTGTATGCTCAAGACAGACCTGGATTCTCTGCCTTTCCCTTCCTCTTTGGTTTCTGTAATTTATTCAGCAAACATGAATTGCTCACTTGTACCAGGCCCAGGGACTACAAGCACAGTGAGAAAGCAGTTCCTGCCCTTGGAGTCCTAGTAAGGCACTGGTGAATGAGCCCTGATGATGTGGTTAAGTGCTGTTGTGTCAGACCCTATATAGGGTCTCTGAGGAGCAATTGGTAGGTTTGAACTTCTGACATTGTGGTTAGCAGTCCAGTGCTTATCCTACAGCACCACACCAGGAATCCAAATGAACCCTGTTGTTGTTGTTAAGTACTATGGAGTCGGTTCTGACTCATAGT
Organism: Chrysochloris asiatica; assembly: GCF_000296735.1. NCBI lineage: Eukaryota > Metazoa > Chordata > Mammalia > Afrosoricida > Chrysochloridae > Chrysochloris > Chrysochloris asiatica. The sequence goes on from NW_006408550.1 coordinate 1,557,992, forward strand.
GACCCCATATAGGGTTTCCGAAGCTATAAATCTTTATAGGAGCTGAAAGCCTCATCTTTCTCCTGCGGAACGGATGGTAGTTTAAAACTGCCCACCTTGAGTTTAGTAGCCTGATTCGTAACCACTAGACTACCAGAGCTCCTTGAATGAGCCCTGAGGAGGTGGAAACACACAGTGGGACCTCTGGGAAGGGCTTCAGGAAGGAGGCGGTGTTTGGGCGGTTGTTAAAGAGGACTAGGAGCTCAGCAGAGGGAAGGCTTTGGGCTTCTGGCGAAAAGGCTCAGTTCCCTGCTTTCCTGGACTTTCAGACCTGACCCTGGGCCTCCTGCTCTTCCTATTCCTGCTCTGGCCCTGCCCTGGACTGTCAGTCTCATTGAACGTCTGCTGTGATCAGTTCACTCTGCCTTCTCCGTCCCACATTCTCTGTCATTTTCCTAGACATTTATGACCACAAGCCAGTGGTCCATGGGCCAAAGCTTAAGTATTGCTTCTGTGCCCTATACAAGGCTACCTGTTTCCCACCCCTTTACAGTGCTTTTGACATGCTGACCTTGAGGCTCAAACTGAACTTGAGGTCCAGCACATATCCTGCAGTGCCATACCAGGACTCAATTACCCTATAGGTCAGGGATAATTGGCTATTGATAATGAATGACCTTATATTTATATTTGTATTACATATGAAATGTATGATTTCAGCTTCCCATAATACAGGACTTTTTTGGAAGACAGGGAATACTTTGCAATATGGACTCCCTGAGTGGCACAAACAGTTAAGTGCTTGGATGTTAACTAAAAAAAAGATTGGCTGTTTAAATTCACTCAGAGATGCCTTGGAAGAAAGACCTGGCTATCTCCTTCCAAAAGGTCACTCACTGTCACTGGAAATCCTACAGTGCACAGTTCTACTTTGAAACCCATAGGTCACCATGACTTGGAACTATTGCTTAGTTAGTATTATTGTTTGGTATGCAATCACAGTTTTGTGGTTTCTTACTAGACTGTATGCTCCTATGAGAGTGGGAAGGATACCCGGTTCACCTTGGTTTGGCCCAGAGCAGGTCGGCAAACTTTTTCTGTAACTGGCCAGGTAGTAAACATTTTACACTTTGGGGCTGGAGTATCTCTGTTGCAGCTAAGCTACTCTGCCTTTTTAGGTGGAAGCAGCTCTAGAGTATACATCAGTGGGTGTGGTGTGTTCCAGTGAAACTTTATTTATAAAACTGGGTGGTGTGTAGTTCTGAGACCAGAAAAACTATCACTACCAACTGCTCTGAAAAGGCTCACAATGGAAGGTTCTGGATACAATGGGAGACAGTGTGGAACAAAACTCAAAGTTATTAAAAAAGCACCAAGCTTACTGGTCAGAAAGAGACTGGAGAAACGTGAGACTATGACCCTCGGCTTGGCCACCCTGCAGGCCTCCGTGGCCCAATTTTCTACCAAGTGGTAGATAGGTATATAGGTGGGGGACAACACTAGTGAGGCATGCCTACTACCATTCGAGATCAAAAGGGTAACATATACCTGGGGACAAGGTAAGCACAGTGGCTCCATATGATAAGCACTGGACTGCAAGTCATAAGGTCTGTGGTTCGAACCCTCCAGCTGCTGTGTGGGAGAAAGATGAGGTTTTCTGCTCCCTTGACAATTTAAAGCCTCAGAAATCCTATACAGGGTTGCTATGAGTCAGAATCTGTTCCATGACACTTAACAAGGACAACAAGATCAAAGGGTCTGGGAAGGAGGGTAGAATGGAAACAGGAACCACAGGGAGGAAGCAGGAGAACTATTGTTGCATGGAGGGGATTGCAATCATTGAGATGAAACAAAGTGTATGTATGATTTGTTGAATGTAAAACTGATGATCTTGTCTATAAACCTTCATTCAATGCACAATAAAAAGTTTCAAAAAAAAATGGTGGATGGTTGGATTTGGCTTGCAAATTGTGTTTTGCTTACTATAGCAACCAACCTAATCTCAAGAAAAGTTTGATGAATAATAATAAATTCAATAAAATGTATTTTAAAGAATCTTAAATTTTGAAGGAATTATTATTATACTTGTTATAGGATGTCATATTAATGTAGGTAAAAAAATTTTCCATTGTTTCTCCTAAACAGTGGAAGAATTTGGGAAGATTTAGTAAGTTATTTAAATTCATGGTTGAAAACCATCTGTATTAAAAACTACCATACTTGTACTTCTAATTTCATATTGTTCAGTTATACTGGGCTTGGGTTCCTTCATCAACATTTTAATGATTCCCTTTTTGTTATTAATGGAGCTCTGGTAGTGTAGTGGTTACAAGTCGGGCTGCTAACCTCAAGGTCAGCCGTTAGAAACTACCAGCTGTTCTGTGGGAGAAAGCTGAGACTTTCTGCTCCCATAAAGATTTACAGCCTCGGAAACCCTAAGCAGGGTCGCTATGAGTTGGAACCAACTCCACAGCATTTTTCCGTTTTGTTATAAATAGTGTTGCTCTTGTTAAGCACTGTTGAGTCTGTTACAACTCATAGTGACCTTGTATAGGAGTGGCTGGTGCGTTTGAATCACCGACCTTGAGGTTCAGTCCAACCTTGCAGTCTAGTGTTTATCCTACAGGCTACACCATGGCGCAGTGTTGTAAGTGGTGGCACCTGGAAAAATCACATGCAATCCTAACTAGGTAAGAAAGGGACAGGTAAGCAAGATAATCAGCCTGGTTCTTAGCTGAGTAACGGACAATCCCCTCTTGACAATGTAGGCTCATTTCTAAATTGAAGACAGGATGTTAAAGCTTAGCAGGCATGAAAGTAAACCACCTACCTGCTATGTGAGTATAAATCTTACCAAACAGAGTCCTGATAATCCTTGACTCTTAAGAATTCCCCAGATGAGAAAACAGAATGTTTCAAAATCCTTTGTATTTCCGACGTGTTCTCTCTGAGACCTTTGATGTTGTCCTCACACATTGGCAGGATCCCTCTTTTATCTTCTATGTTAACAGTCAGCCTCATTAACCCTTGCACAGATTTGGAGAGGGAAGAGATGGTGTGGTCCCATTGATCAAAGCACAAATGACAGCGAAGACAAGCAGGGAATTCCTGGCCATGACCCCGGACACAGCGATCACATCGTTGGCCACCAATGCCCTGCCGGCAGCGGCACATCCCCGTGTCCCGGTCACAGGAGGGCATCTGGGTACCTTCCCTGTTGCAGTCACATGCTGTATAGGAAGAGAGGAGGGACAGAGAATGTCACGTGGTTATTTTGTTTCTGACTAACTCAGGAACAAAATCATCTCCTCTTGTCTAAGAACCCCTCCAACTCACACTTGTAGGGTGACTATTTTATTTATTTATCAATTTTTTAAAAAAACTATTTTTCAGAGTTATTAGTGAACTTGGGTTGTTGTTAAGTGCTGTCGAGTTAGTTCTGACTCATAATGACCCTGTATAGGGTTTCCAAGGAGCAGTTGGTGGGTTTGAACTGTTGACCTTGTTGTTAGAAGTATATTGCTGACCCTATAACATCACACCAGTGAACTTGAGTGCTGGTGTCTAATTTCTTTTTTTCCATGGACAGAAAAACATTTTGAGCTCAAGTGCAGATTAAATGGGTAGAAAATTATGAGGACATTTTCATTGAATACTGTGGAGAACTTTCACATTGACCTTTTCTTTTCTCCAGTTTTCTCATACTCATAACAATTTAGCTAATTAGAAATCTTCTCTCACAAATGGCAATCTCTTCTAAATGAACATCCACACTCCTAGTATGTTTGGAGCTGGTGGGTTTTGATGTGCCACATAACCTCCGTGCTATAATTTCTATGGTCCTCTAAATCAGTGGTTCTCAACTGGGTGTAATTTCCAAGCCCTGGGGACATTTGGGCATACCTGGAGACATTTTTGATTATCACAACTAGGGAGAGGGTTGCTCCGCATCCCACAACAAAGTACTGTCTTAATTATATCATCAAGTTGTTTAGTTCCAACTCATAGCTGACCCTGTCTGGGGTTTCTGAGGAGCAGCTGGTGGGTTCGAACCGCAGACCCTGTGGTACAGACCAAGCTTGCAGTCCAGTGTATTATCCTGCAATGCCATACCAAGACTCCTATTTTACTTAGTACATCTTCTGAACTATGAGTCTACTCGTTTTGATTTGTGAATTGACATTTTCTGCTGCTCTTCCTTGCCCATCATCACGTAAGGAGTCTTCTAACTTGGAAAGGAGTCAACAATTTAAACTAGCATACTTGTAGGGATCTGTACAAAGGCCATTCATTCTATGAATGAATCAATCCATGGCTTGTTTATGGAAAATATATGTATTATTGTCATTGTGTGTGTGAGTGTGCACTTGTGGGCTCTTCACCTATCCCAGTGAGAAACATGGATCTAAGGATGGATCGTATACTAGTAGCTGCTGCTACAGCCTTGTGGAGTGACTTAGGCATATCACAGACTCTAAGAATTCCCATGACCACAGTTTTCTTAGTAAAATCCATCCTGGGTGTGTTGGCTTATGCTGTCTTCCTTATTTTAAGGAGAAACAGTCTATTCTCAAATCACGAGGTAACATTCAAATTCATTTTGTCTTAATAATAATAATAACTGATGCCACACAACTTTTAATCAACTAGATTTCTGACTAAGCCTGAGAATGAAGGATGAGTATTTGACATTATAGCAATTTCTAGAAGGTTAGTGAATCATTGGCCTAGTTCCTTGGACTGATTGTAGGGAACAAATGGCTTAAAAATGCATTTGACAGCTTGAGTAAAAAGTGATGTCAATTACAGATAAAAATGGATCAGTGCACTAGGTTCCCCAGCCAGGTACCATCTGTCTGGCACATTCAGTTTTGGTCTAGAAGCCTCACAGAAACCCCGTGGGGATGGTATTATGTCATCCCACCAGATGGAGGTCAGGTTACCCCTCATTAGCCTCTCTTCCCTGGGAGCTTTTGTGGGGTCCGTGGCATGAGTTGACCATTTGCAATTTTTGTGAAATAGTCTTATTAAAATGTTCACTGGACACAGGGGAAGTGGTTCTCTAAGATACATTTTTCTGAGAACCAAATTTCTTCCCTGATATTTATAATAGAGAACTGACTCAGGGAGAAATCATTGAGAATATGTATCTGAATGACACAAAAAACGATGGTGATGTTTCTAGCCACAGAGATAATTAGACAAGAATGGATGGTAGTCAAAGACCATCACTTTTTGGGTTGACTTCTTTGGAAGTTGTTTTAAATGTCCATTAAAAAATCCTAACTCCTGGAACCAACACAGACTCTAAATTAGAGCTGTTCAGTATAGTAGTCATGGTAGCCACTTGTGACTATTTCAAGTTAAACTAATAAAAATCAAATAGAAAAATTATTTCCTCAGTTCTACTGCCACATTTCAAGTGCTCAGTAGCCACACAGGCGAATAGCTGCCACACTGGACAATGCAGATGTGAGACATTCCCATCATCACAGAAAATTCTATGGGCCGGCACTGCTCTCACTCTTATAAACCAATGCTAGTATGTGGAATGAAGACACCGTAACTCAAATTCCATGAGGACAAGGCCTTGCCTTACTTATTTACCTAGAGCACCCAGTAGGTACTTTATGAAGCTTTGTTAAAGGAATAAATGAACACATGAGAGCCACTGTGAGGAAATATCCCCTCTACTGGCTTCCTATAATCCAACGACCAGTCTGTATCTTAATCCCAAATAGTCCTTTTTCTCAATTTGCTTTCAAATTGCAGAAAATTGCCAACAAGTCATGACCTCAGAAGTCCGCTCCATTGTGATGGCTTTGAGAAATTTTAATGTTATCTAAAAATTTTAATATCAGCTACAAATTTTAACAAAGGCCAAAATAATCTCTTTTACAGAACTGCACATGTACTATTGTCAAAACATAGACCAAATTTTCAAACGAAGTCTTGAATAAAAATATTTAAAATTAAATTGGCTTGAAGCATACCCTTGGCAAAGCCATGCTGGCTGTACTCGGGCAGTTTTCCAATGACCAGTACTTACGGATGCATGGTCCTGGTGGGCTGCCATAATGATTTTCTTTGCACTCATTACACTGTTTCCCACCATAGCCTAATTTACACGGACACTGGCCTGTAAACTGTAAGAACATAAGAACAGTCATGGGTGAGGAATGGACAGGCTTTATGATCTAAAAAAACAATACATTTTAATAGGAAACATTTTCCCCTCCAGTGATTTAGAACATACAGCTGTGCAAAAGCAGAGGAGAAATGATTCCCACGGCCAGCAACCACCCCCAACAACACCACGGCTCATGAGTTAGTGTGTTTTGGCTTAGGGCTCATGAATATACCGCCTGCTTCCAGCTGTTCAAGGACAGGTGGCCCCAAATTGGGAAAAATACACAGATATAAATGAAAACAAAACACATAATGGGAAACGGGCCACATTCTTTTCCTCTACAGTTATGGGAGTTCTCCCATAAGGGAGAAAGGCCAGAGGCCTGGTCTCACATTCGGCAATTAATTTTACAATTAATTTATCCAAATATGGAATGTAGGATGTAGTTTTTACCAACTGACTAGTTCAGTGGGTTTACGTTGTTTGACAAAATGGCATTTTTGAGTCTGTGTCCTTGAGGCTTCGTTATTTAATGTGAGTTATTAAACTACAATTCAGGGAAAGACCTGAACTTTCCCTTCACTCTCCCAACTGGGTTTCATGACCAGCTTTTCTGTAAACCAGAAGGAAAATTTGAAGTAAATATTTTAATTCTAAATTATACAGGATCAAACTTGCCTAAACGACTTCATAAATTATGCTTCACATGAATAAGTAACTTAGATAGCAACTGCTTGGATCTACCAAGCTTCAAACCATCTTGGGAGCTCCCGTTAGACCGCCTTTTGCTCACATCTAGGGAGTTATGGAGAGCCGTCTGCCCCTGACTATTGGGCAATTCTTTCTTATACTGATACAGAACTTTACTGTTTGGAACTTGTTCTCATTGCCCAGTCCTGCCTTACAGAGTTGCACAAAACACACAGCCCCTATCTTTGTCCTCACAGTCCTTATCCCAGTTGGAGACAGCCATCTCAATTCGTCTTTGTTCCTCACCTACAGACCAACCACCCCTAATTCCTTCAAACCTTCATCATAGTTCTGACCATGGTTCCTGGCTGTCTTCTTTGGACACACACTAGTTTGTCAATATATTGTCAGTGCTATCAATATGGCATTCAGAAATGACAACACTGGAGCATCCGGCCAGTAGAACAGACGGTGGACAATGACTCCCTTGAACATGAGCAGGGCACTGACCCTACTTCAGCCTGAACTGCCATCACCCCGTTGGCAGCCCTGCCATAATACTGGCTCATGGAAAGCCTGTGCACAGCCAAAATCCTGATGTTTTCACATGAGGCAGTGCCAAGTCATTACTCCCACCCTGCGCTTATGCAATGAATTTCTAAACCCCAATTGCAAAACTTTACTTTTCCCCTGTTAACATTTCATCTTCTTGCTTCCAGTCTACATTATCAGCCTTTTGGGATATTTTGAATCTTATTCTTTCTTTATTATATTAGCTTACAACTTTGCAGTATCTGTAAATCTGATAAGCCTGTTTTTCTAACTCCATCTAAACTGTTGATGAAAGTATCAGACAGCATGTTTGCATGTCTCTGTGGAAATGCACTAGAGCCCATCTCCTGGCTGACACAAAGGCATTTGTCAGTGGTTGTTTCAATTACTGGGAAGTTCAGTGTCCAACGAAAGTGTTTCCCGACCAAGGAGTCCACTCTGGGCCAGGCAACCCAAAGTGGCTACTTTCATTAAACCACTGCTACCAAATTTTTGGAGTCCTGATGTGGTGCTGTGGGTTAATGCGCTAGACTGCAAAGTTGGTTTGAACCTCAAGGTCAGCTGTTCAAGCTCACCAGCCACTCCTCGGAAACCCTATACAGGGTCACTATGAGTCAGAACCAATTGGATGACACTTAATAATAACAACAATCTGATTTTCAGTCCTCCATGACTGAACTAGGATCTTCATTGATTGCTTGCTAGAATCATGCTTTCCAAAAGTTCTAAGAAGCATGCCAGATATGGCCATCATAAACATTAGGAATCCCTTGTAAATTAGAAAGACGAGCAGCCACATTCAGATCTGGCATGTTGTTCCATGGTTGCCGGCTGTAGGTGAGGTGAGGGGGAGGGAGCATATAAAAAATTCATGGTCACCAAGAACTTGGTTTCTAATGCCATTCTTCAGTCAGCGGTATCATAGTCCCTTGAAGATATGGTTGATTCTAGGACTGGGTCAGGACATATACAAGACCTGTTGGGGGTATTTTGTAGTGCCAGAAAGTAAGAAAAAAAGGGTCTAAAGACAAAAACAAAAATGCCCACAATAATGGGAATATGTCAAGGAGCCAAGTTAAAGCACTCCCTTGCCAAAGCTGGAGTAGTAGTTTAGCACTGTAGGATAAGCACTGGACTATTAACTACAAGGTCAGCAGTCCAAACCCACCAGCCATTCCTTAGAAACCCTACAGGGTAGCTATGAGTCAAGACAAATTCGACGCCACTTAACAACAATTGGCCAAGACTGGGAATAATTTGAGCAACAAAGTAAAGTTTGCTGGACTATAACTGGATTATAACTCCCAGAACCCACTAAAACCAAACCTAATGCCATTAAGTTGATTCCAACTCATAGCAACATCATAGGACAGAGTAGATCTGCTCCTTAGGGTTTCTGAGCTTGTAAATCTAAGTGATTAGACAGTCTCATTTCTCTCCCATTGAATTGCTGATGTGTTTGAACCATCAACTTTATGATTAGCAGTCCAATGCTTAACACACTGCACTACCAGGGATCCTTTATAACCCAAAGCATATAATGAATTTACATTTCACACTGATAAAATAAAAGATTGACTAAATAAATAACAAGGGGGAAAAGAGAAAAACCTCCCATCCAGGAGAATTTCAAATAAATTATGTAAGATATTCTACCTTCAAGGAGGTAGAGCTTAAATCTTCACTACTTGAGTGTGGTTTACACATAGGGATGATCTTCCAAATAGCACAGTATGCAAAGAGGGGGAGAGAAGAGCACCTGCACAGTGGAGAAACCTGTCAAATGCTACTTCAGCCATGTGATCAACATCAGCATCAACAGTGATGCCACGATGACAGTATGTACCCTTGATATGATATCATGAAAACGACACTTTACTGCTATAGTCTTACTCCCAAAGACACATTATACCAGTTTGGTGGTTGGTTATGTGTCGTGGAGTAGGTTCCGACCCATAGTGACCCTGAACAGGGTTTCTGAGGCTGTACATCTTTACGGGAGCAGAAAGCCTCATCTTTCTCCCACGGAATGGCTGGTAGTTTCGAACTGCTGACCTTGAGGTTCACAGCCCGATTTGTAACCACTACGCTACCAGAGCTCCTTTATACCGGTTTAGCCATGAGAAAAGCACCAGACTAGTCCCAGTTGAGGGGTATTTTATAAATCTTTGACTGTTGTTGTTGTTGTTAAGTGCTTTCAAGTCGGTTCCAACTGAGAGCAGCCCTGAGGAGTGGCTATTGAGTTTGAACTGCTGACCTTGCAATTCAAACAACCTTGGGGTCTGGTACCTAGTCTACAGTGCCACACCAGGACTTTTTGACTATTACTCCTCAAAATTGTGAAAGCCATCAAACCAAAGGAAGTCTGAGAGACTGTCACAGCCTAGAGGAGCCCAAGGAGGTATGGCAATGAGATGTAATGTGGGATCTTGAATGGGACCCTGGACCAGAAAAAGGACATTAGGCACAAAGCTAAGGAAATCTGAATGGACTATGGAGTATAGTTAGTAATATAGTATCACTACTGGTTCATGAAAAGTATCAAATACACCACACTTAATAGTGGGGACTATGTATGTGGCACATGGGAACTTGGTGTTATTTTCATTAACTTTCCTGTACATCAGAATCTATTTTAAAATAAAAGAGTTTATTATTTTTAAAAAATGGATGATGGGCATGTGTAACAGGGGAGGGGAAGAGAGGAAGGATTAAAAGAGGTATAAGAATGGCCTTCAGAAGTTTAGCTAAGATTTGAACTCTGAATAAGAAGTTGAACATGGAGCAGAAATAAGAATTGAGTACTGCTCATGACTTGGAATAACTCTGACTTCTTAAATCCTAATTAGACCTAACCCCTATACTGTAAATTTTACTCTCCCTAAAATGTCTTGTCATGTTTTTTTATATTATCTTTGTCCCCTGAGTCTCTACTAACATGAAAAGACTTTCAAAGAATATATTCATTAAGCCCCAAACGAACAAATACAATGGCATTAACAAATAGCCTTTTCCATGAAAAAAATGTAATATTCTTTGTATAAGTTCTGTGCACGTCGTCTTTTGCCAGAGAATCACATGTGCAGTCAATTTGCACTAGGTGTATATTAAACAATGTGGATTTGCCATCAGTTTCCTTCTTTAGAACCATGGGTGCTGGTCTCATAGTGTAACTTAACCTTGGGGAAAGCAACAGGTAATTGAAAATGGAATAGGGGTTCTGAAGACACCGGTTTATTTTCATCTGATTAGTAGTTCTAATTAGCAATCAAGTTCATGGTCTTCCTGTGGTTATGTGTATAAATAATGAAAGTGAAGTTCATCTGTGCTTTTCTGTATATGAATTCTGATTTCCCCAGTCACAGAGGGACCTAGAGAAAATGGAGGCAGGCAAAGTTTAACACTGAGACCCTCATTCTCTTTTTTCTGCTGTGTTTGACTCCTTAATACATGCCAGCTGTATCCCTGGGTAAGGCAGACCCTGTCTAAAACACTAGTTAACAGCGGTAAAGACATTGTTCTTTACATAGTTTGAATTACATCTCACCATCAATTCTTAGACTGAGCACCCTAGTAAGTTTTAAGTAACTTGCCTGGTCACAGTGGCTACTTTGAGAAGTATGGGGGTCACAGTTGCATAACTGACATCCTCTGCCAGGGACCAGATTCCAATATCCATCAGCGCAGCGGTCACAGGCCCGACCAGCAACATTCGGTAGACATGAGCATGAGCCAGTGGTGGGGTCACAGACACAGGGCCCCTGACCAGAGGGACATTCAGTGGGATTCACACCAGAAGGGTTGCAGGAGCAGCCTGGGGTCATAAAGCAGTTGTCAGAGGCAAAAATAAAAAATAATACCAGCATTTAACAAACCATACAAACAACTTTTTAGAATTGCCCATATAATTTCTCTACCTGCCGTTCAGTTGGTTCTGATTTATGGTGTTCCCACAAGTGCAGAATAGAACCATGTTCAATAGGGTTTTCAAGGCTGTGACTGATCAGAAACAGATCGGCAGATCTGTCTTTTGAGGCACTTGTAAGTAGATTCAAATCGCCACCCTTTTGGTTGGTTAGTGAGCAGTTAACCAGAGATTCCCGATATAATATACTAGTACAGGATTGATGAATCTAAGTGGGTTGGTTGAACCCATTCAAATGTTTTTGATTTCATATTGTTCAGCCTATAAGTTCCAAGGGCTAGAAGGTAGGATCACCCCACTGCTCACTCTTTGTCCATACACCAAGGCTCCACTTATTTAAATGTTCTGGAAAACATGATGTACTAAATTGACTTGTATGAATTGAAGTACTTAAGAGGTCTCTAAAAAAACATGCAGTTTATTCCCTTTCTGTACCAGCGACTGAGATCCTTGTCTTCTAAACCAATGATTCTTGCATTTTACATTAAAGTCATTTGATTAGCTTGTTACAATGCATATCCCTGGGCCCATGTCTCAAGAGATTTCAGATACAGGAGTCAGAAGCACTGTCAGGAATCTGCATGTAAATACCCCCCATTACCGGTGCCCAGGTGACTCTGACACAGGTGTACCCTGGTCCATTCTCAGAGAAACAATGTTCCAAACCCACCAGGACAAGTGTTAAAGGTAAAAACACAAAAAGCAAACTAACAAAGCCAGTGAGTGCATTGAGGCTGCATCAGAAAATGCCTAGGGGTGTCGCATTTCACCCAGCGTTTCTGCTACACAGTTCTATGCAGTGGCCCTTATTGCCCAATGGATGCTATATTTGCTTGCTGGGACTGGATGAACTGAAGTGAGCCTGGGGAACTGATACCAGCCCTTCAATCTGCTGCTCAATTACACTTCCTACTGGGAGCCTTGTAGACTTACTCTTGCAGGTCTGATTGAGGGCTGATCCGAAGTGACCTGGTTTGCAGAGTTCGCAGCTGGGGCCTTGAGTGTTGTGCAGACATCTCAGGCACTCCCCTGTGGCCCGATTGCAGGCCTCTGGGTCGGTTACATCGATGTTGTTATTGCAGGCACATGGCCGGCAAGCTGCTCCTGAAATTCTCGGATTTCCATAGAAGCCTGCAGAGCATTCTCCACACTGAAGACCTATAAGAGGAAGGGGTTTAGAAAGGTATGGGATGAGAGGAAATGTGTTGTGGAGGGTGGACTGGGCTGTAGGGGTGGGGATGTGGTTATAAATAGAGAATAATTGGGCTCCTCTAGGCATGACAAGAAAGCACACATTTGGGATGAATAAGGAAAATTCTTCTAAATTAAAACAAAACATTCATTTCTATTTATTACTCCTTCAGAGAATAAAAAGATTCTTCAGAGCTAAAAAGGCCTTGATGAAGAATGGATTCCAGTCTTTCTCCAAAAACTATGGAGCTTGGTTATACAATTTCTGGGTCCTTATATAACCAGATTCACTCCAGTGTACTCTGGCCCAAAGCTAGTCTCAATACCTGTTCTCCCTGCTGCTTGCCAACCCTCGCCTGGTCCTAGAAGAGAAGCATGCTGAAGTGAACATCATGAAGCAGCCTTGCAGAAGAAAACTAAATGGCAGTAACCTGCATGCTGAGCGGAATGCTGCTTACTTGATGTAAGAACATCTTAGGGTGTTTTTATCAAGGACTGGGTTGAGAAACCACTCCTCATGTTCAGTTCCCTTTGTCTTTTCAACCTGTAGGCAATGCAGTGTTTAGGTACTCAGACAGTGGCACTCACTATATTTTAGTTAATCCTAAATTCTTGTCATAAATCCACAATGCTCGTCACCACAAATATAGACTCAGTTCCTAAAAAGTAACCAACCAAGCCAAACCGTATATGGAGAAAGATAGAATTAAATTGAGATACGCAGAGCCTTAGTAGCAACAAATAAGAAAACGAAAAGCCATGTAATTTCTTATCATGATGGTAATTGCTGCTGAAGAAAACAATGTCATTTTTTCAAAGGATGATTCAATCAAATAGACCTCATAAGATGTTCTTGTTTGCACTATACAGTCACATTTTGGTTGAAACTCTTCAAAACAAGATTTTTGATTGAGTGGCAGACACCAATTCTGAATTAAGATTTATAACAGACCAACACCAAAAAGCAGTTGTTATCAAGTCAACTCACAGCAATCCCATAAGTTCAGAGTAGAACTGCACTACGTAGGATTTTCATGATTAGGACCGTGTGGAAACAATTGCCTAGAGGAGCCCAGTTGTGGGTCACATCTGAGTGACTTTGAATTTCCAACCTACTGGTTCCATGCTCAGAAGGTGACCATTTCTGCAACCCAAGGCCAAAATACCAAACACACAGGGTCAGAAGTAGGCCTAAAACACTGGTTCAAGGCATCTCAAAAAAATCAATGAAACCTTTACAATATCAGTCAAACTGATTGTTTGGTTCTATGTCACAAAAAAACCATTTCACTTACTGATTAAATTTTTTACTTTAAAATTGTTTCTATTGTATTGTTGTTGTTAAGTGTCTTTTGAGTTGGTTCCAATCCATAGTGACCTTGTCTAGGGTTTCGAAGGCACAGCTGGTGAGCTTGACTGAACCACATTAATACTAATGAAACGGATGCACAAGTACTAGGTTAATAAGATAATGCATAATTAAAATAATAATAGATTAATTAGATCTTATTTGGTTACTTGGTTTGCCAGAACATTATTGAGACATAATTACAGCTCAGTGGAATGAGTTTTTAACCTAGTCATTGGTTTTTGAATCATTCAATTCTTTGTCTAGTAATGTAGGAATTTATCAAGTTGTATCTTCTTGCTATTCACTCATTTGTCCAAGACATATGCAGTATGAACACATCAGCATTTCTTTGATAGCAGGGTGGGATCAAAGAAAAAATCAAGATGCAGTATGCTGTATACCTGTATAACCAGGAAGACAGTTACAGATTACATCTGGGCTCCAAGGATTCTGATAACAGGACTGCGCAAAATACTGATTGCTTGAGGGAGCATCTGGACACAGGCAAGGATGACAGGGTTGTCCTGAAGAAGGGTTTCCATGGTAACCATCGATGCACCTGTCAAGACAATTTCCCTTTTCTAAAATGTTCCCAAGATAAGCTCACATATTAACTAGCCAATGCATACTTGTTATGTTGTAGGGTGGTATGACTTATAAAACTCAGTATTTTAGGAGATGATCATATGTCCTATAAAAGCATATTCTGTTTTACAGCGAAATCCCCCAGATATAGTCATTGAACTCAATATTATAGTACTTGATTTATATATGACATTTCAGGAACATAAAAAGCAAAGTGTTATTGATTTAATCAAATATTGTCTGGCTCATAAAATGATTTTGAAGGATGGTGGAATGATATTCTACCTTCCCCCACCCTGTAACAATCATTTCACACTTAAATACTGTTGAGTCTCCACTCCATAGTCTTCCAGAGAATGTTAAGGGATCAGAATAGAAGAAGAAGAAAAAAATCACTTTCATGTCGATTCCATACCTTTCACAGTTTTGTCCAGTTGTAAAGTCTCTGCAATTGAAGCATGACCCTGTCTGTGGGTCACAAAGCTCAGCAAATCCATTACAAGGGCAAGGACGGCAGTTGGGAAATCCAAAATAGCCAGCCATGCATTGGTCACAGCGGGGGCCTGCCATCGCTCTGTGGCAGGAGCATTGTCCAGTGATTTGGTCACATAGAGAGTTCTTTGAGCCTTGAGGGTGGCAGTCACATGCTGGATAAGGTAAAGAGAAGTCTTCTTAGGGGTGGGAGTGGAGTGAGTGTCATGTGGATGGAAGTGTTACAGTTCTGAATTTTGCATTCCCTGGATGATACAAATTACTAACGCTGTATTAGGCTTATAATGGAAAGTTTGGAGATTTGAGGAGTCCTGGTGTGGTGCTATAAGATAAGCACTGGACTGCAAGGTCAGTTTAAATCTCCAGGTTGGCAGTAAAAACTCACCAGCTGCTCTTTGGAAACTCTATAAGGGGTCACTGTGAGTTGGAACCGATTTGAAGTCTATTAAAAACAATATCAAAGAAGCACTTCTAAAGAAAGATTAGGTAGTCTACTTCCAAAAACTAGCCACTGAAAATGCTGTGGAGCACAACTCTACACTGACACACATAGGGTTGCCATGAGGTGGAATCAAGTCCACAGCAACTGGATTCTGGTTTTTAACTTTCTGTATCATCTTCAAGTGAATAAAGCAAGCAAGGAAAGGGCTTAGATCAATGAGTGGCATATAATAAGCACCAGATAAATGTTTGCTCTATAACAACTCGTTAATCTGATCAATAAACCCCTCTAGGACAGCACCTGGCGAACAATTGGGTCTTACACACTTTAGTTGTTCATACAGAAGGATCACAGGAATAACTTCCATTTATTGTAGGGTTCAAACCTTCAGATCCAAACAAATATTTATATAAGAACCCCTCTCAAGATGGTCAGAGTTTTCTTTTTTCTAGATAAGATAGCAATTGATTGATGCTTTTCTGGTAAATTGTTGAATCCTATGGACTGCCTGTTTGTCTGACAGGGTTGTACACAAAAGAAATGTTTGTTCTTTTGTGTATAACCCTTTGTATACTCAAATACTTCATAATATATATACATAGATTTAAAGAAAAAACAAATGATGGACCTAAGCACAGGGTAAGGTAGGCAGCCACACTCAGGAAATGACCAGCAAAGTGTGCCATCTCGCTGACCACCCCTGAAAGAAGAATCAAACCATCTGGAGACTTTCATGGTTCCCGAGGTAACTGCAGAGGGAACCAGATGACACGACAGTCATGAGGCCTAAATTATCAACTCTGAGTGAAGCTCCAACTCCATCCTTATCAATGGATAGCTGATAAAATAAGCTCCAATCTGTGCACCACCCCAGCATGAAGGGAGGTCTGACTTTTGGTAACAATGCTATCCTCTTTTTCTGCTTCCCAATCTTATCCTGGTTTTAGCCTTTTCAGTCACAGAACTTGCATTGCAGATAATCAGGCTGGGCTTGAACATTCAACTTCCCTCATTGTGCTTTCACATTGTACTGATCAGATAAATGCTTTGTCCAGGTGTAAAGCCTCATGGCTTTACTCAGCAACCCCTGAGTAGAACTGTGCTCTAGAGGGGTTTCAGTGCTCCATCTTCCACAAATAGATCACCAAGTCTTTCTTCTAAAGCACTTTGGGTGGACTCAAGTTTTCAGTCTTTCACTTAAGTAGTTGAGCATGTTGTGGTTTCCATCACCCAGGGGCTCCTTACTACAATCCATCCTAAACTGACTAAATTTCCAGAAGGAACAAGACCGTGTCTTGTTCATCACTCATGGTATCTGCACTTGTTGGTACCTATTGAAAGGATGACTAAAGTATAACAGAACATTTTCGATTACATTTTATCTACATAGACAGTCTGAACCACGCAGCCACATTTCCATAGGCCCTCCTCTTTCAAACTCCACACAGAGCTTGGTCTGTGTGACCATGTGAACATGCCTTCACATTCCTCGGGCATGTTTTCCCGCCATTTGTTCTTTGCTACGTACAGTGACATCCATGATGGTCCAGGCCGTAACTTCCTGCAGAGCACCTGTCACAGCAGCGCCCCTCCACAGCAGGTCTACATTGGCACTGGCCTCCCAGTGGGCTGCAGCTGGCCCCCATGGAACCCTGAGGATGACACTTGCAAGCTGCAGGGAAAAAAAGCAGTTAAAGGTGAAGGAAGTGGGAGAGAGTGCCTTGGCCTGTTTGTGGCTTCAGTTTACCTCTCTTTTATTTGGTACCACTCTCGTTGTTAAGTTTCCTTATCTGTTAAATGGAGCTAATAAGAGTAAGATTGCCTCATGGCACTGTGTTGTTGTTGTTGTTATGTGCCATCGAGTCAGTTCCGACCCATAGCGACCCTGTATAGGGTTTCCGAGGGTGTAAATCTTTACGGGAGTAGAAAGCCTCATCTTTCTCCCGAGGTGCAGCTGGTAGTTTCAAACTGCTGACCTTAAGGTTCGCAGCCCAATTCGTAACCACTACACTACCAGAGCTCCTTGGAACTGTAGTAAGGATTAAATGAACAAAGTACTTAGAACAACGCTTGGCTCATAGTTAAGTAGCCAATAAAGTTTACTTTAAAAGTTAATGAAAGGCTGAAATAAATGATCTTAATATAATGATTACTATCAGCTTTATTATGGTATCAATTCCCGATCTTCTACATTGGAGCCTGCCATGCTAGAGTGTGGATACATTTCTTTTTAAGTTGTGGTAAAATATATATAATGAAACATTGGCCATTTGAACCATTGTTAAGTGTACAATTTGGTGACATTAATTATATTCACCATATTAGACAACCATCACTACTATTTATTTTCAAATGGTTTTCGTTACCTTGAACAAAAATTCAGCATCCCTAAGCAAGAACTCCTCCTCCCTCTTTCTAGTTCCTGGTTACCACTAATGCACTTTTTTCTATGCATCTGCCTATTCTGGGTATTTCACATGTGTGGGATTATACAATAATTGTCCTTTTGTGTCTCTTTACTTTATTCAGCATAATGTTTTCAAGGTTCCTCTATGTTGTCATGGTATTGAAGCTTCGTTTCTCTTTGTGTCTGAATAATATTCCTCTGTATGGGTATACCACAATTTATTTATCCATTGTTGATAGACATAAGTTGTTTCCACCTTTTTGCTATCATGAATAATGCTGCAAGAAGCATAGTATGCAAGTTCGAGTCCCTGCTTTTGAGACGTTTGTGTATATACCTGTAAGTAGAATGGCTGGGTCATGTGGTAATTCTATACTTACCTTTTCGAGGAACTGCCAAATCGTTTTCCACAGTGGCTGCACAATTATACAGTGCCACCAGTAATATACCAGGGTTCCAGTTCTGACCATTTGGGGGGAGGGTGGTGGCACTGTGGGATAAGCACTGGACTATGAATCATAAGGCCAGCAGCTTGAGTCCACTAACCACTCCACGGAGAAAGATTAAGATTCTGCTTCCTCAAAGATTTGCAACCTTGGAAACCCCATGTTGCTGTTAGTGCCGTCGAATCAGTTCTGACTCATAGCTACTCTATATAGGGTTTCTGAGGAGGGGTTGGTGAGTTTGAACTGCCAACCTTGTGGTTAACAGTCCAGTGCTTATCCTACACTGTCACACTATGAGTCAGAACCTACTCAATGACACCTAACAACAACAACCATCAGTTTTTAATTTCTTCTATTCCACATCTTTCATAAATTTATGAGCACCTATTTTAATACCGAAATAGAAAACCAGCAATAAAAAAAGTATTTGTCTAAAACTCAGGAAATCCAACCTCTTATTTTGTCTGTCACCCTATAGTATTGATTCTTAAATGGGGTGGGAGGTGTGGTTTTCCTCCATATGATATAACTGATAGGGAGGGATTCAGCTTGTATCAAGTGGAGAGAGGCATGGACGATAAACAGTTTACAATGCACAAGACAAATCCCCATCCCAGAACAGAGAATTGTCCAGCCAACAATCTCAATGGCGCTGAGGTTAAGAAACTGTGCGCTTTACCGTGGCACAGGGTAAGCCTTTGGATTCAAATTCACTCATTTATTAAGTCATAGTTTTTGGATGAAAGACATTGTTCAGAGTTCATACTAGCCCCTCACTCCCCAGATTCTAAGATTCCACAAAAGTGGTTATAGGTCTGTTGGTCCAACAACCTAGCTTCCCAATGCTATATGCTTACTGTACTGTGCATTATGATTCCAATGCATCAAACGACTGTTCTTTGTGTTTAATCATTGGGTGAGTGATATTTAAATAGGTTGTATGCAGTGGATGCTAAAATAAATTAAATCGATTTGCTCACATTCCCAAAAGCATTTGTCCAGACAGCAGTGCTTCAGTAGTCTGTAGGACGGATACTCACCCACGGCCCCATTGTGTAACTTGGCAGACATGCTGACTATAAGTCTCTCACATACATCAGGGAGCACTCGAGGTCCCATTTCAGAGGCAATTTCAGCACAGTTATACAGCTGGTACTCATCTAAGTCCTGCTTGCTGCAGAAATTCTCCAAAGAATTGATTTGAGGAATAAGACCAAGCTTTGGAAATAATGAGAAAAGAAGATGTATAATCATAACTCTCTGATGTTCAAGATTGTTTTAACAACAGAAAAATAACATTGGTGATCTATGAGGATAATTGTTCAAAAGAGACTCAATCCAATCCTTTAAACTGATGTGGACTGCAGATTTGATGACTTTTCAATTTACTTAAGTCTTTACTTAATATTTATATCTACTGACTTATGATAAGGAAAGTAACAAAATTCTTTATATATTTTTACTGCTATTATTTTGTTTTCATTTTCTAATAAAAGTGTCTTAGATTTGAAAGACTTTTAAGTAGACTGCCTGTGAAAAATTAGGAAATGATTACTTTGACAATGCATCCCAAAGTGTTACTGTGGAACTCTTAGTCTATAAAATTCCTCAGCAAGTTTTATCGTTTTCTATTACGCATGGACAATGGTCCTCTTTATCAAACTATGTTGCTGGTGTTAGTTGTCATGGAAACAACTCCAACTCATGGTGACCTCATCCAGAGTAGAACTGCTCTATAGGCTTTCAAGATTTTTGAGAAGAAAATGACCTTTTGGGAAGGGAGTGCCAACCTTGTCTTCCAAGGAGCCTCTGAATGGGTTTGAACCATCATCCTTTTGGCTAGTAACCATTTGTACAACTCAGAGGCTCCCTACCAAATATACCTGCCAAGATCTCAACCGTGGGCACCACACAAATTTAGGTCTCCATGGAATCCTGGTGTGGTGCTGTGGGATAAAGCACTGGACTACAGTTTGAACCATAAGGCTGGTGGCTCAAACTCACCAGCCACTCCTTGGAAACGCTTTATGGGGTTGCTATGAGTCAGACCCTACTAACAGCACTTAACAACAACTGGCTGTCCCACAGGCGCTGTAAGTCAAAAATGTCTGAAACCTGCTTACCTTCTGAGCCTTTTGAAAAGAATGCCCCATTCATTGAGTAAGGAACTCTGCTGGCATAGAGTTATGAGTCGGGCTGCTAACCTCAAGGTCAGCAGTTTGAAACTACTAGCCGTTCATGTGGTGCTATAGGATAAGCACAGGGCTGAAAGGCCCTTTGAACCAAGATGTTGGTTCCTTAGAAACCCTACACAGGGCTGCTATGAGTTGGAACTGACCCACAGCAACCCTGTATAGGGTTTCCAAAGAGCTGTTGGTGAGCTTGAACCGCTGACCTTGCAGTTCAAACTGATTTTGCAGTCCAGTGCATTATTAACCCATAGCACCACACCAGGTCTCCAAATCAATCATAGGTCTGATCAATTCGGTCCCTTAAATGTGTATAGATGCATTTATTGCTCTTTACCCCAGCCACTTCCCTAATATTGGACACCTAGATCACTCTTGTGGCAACCTACTTTCCAGTGGACATCCCAACTTTCATTCTTGTCTTCACTCCCACCTGCAAGTGACAGTTGGACAGTGAATAAGGAAGATTGTAGAAGAATTGATGCTTTTGAGTTATGGTGTTGGAGGAGAATATTGACAGTGCCATGGGCTGCCAAAAGAACCAACAGATCTGTATTGGAAGACGTGCAGCCAGAGTGCTTCTTAGAGGCAAAGATGGCCAAACTTTGTCTCTCATACTTTGCACATATTGTCAGAAGGGACCAGTCACTGGAGAAGGATATCATGTTTGGTAAGGTGGAGGGTAGAGAAAAAGAGGAAGACCCCCAGTGAGATGGACTTGCAAAGTGGCAGCATCAATGGGATCAAGTGTGGCAACAATTGTGAGGTACTGACTCGATGGCACCTAACAACAACAGTCCTGATATTGTTGTTGTTAGGTGGTCTTGAATCAGTTCTATTTCAAAGCACATAAGACAAAGTCTCATCATCCTTGCTTCTAAGAGCATTCTGGTTGTATTCTTTTAAGATAGATTTGTTTGTTCTTCTGGAAGTCCATGTTATATTGAATATTCTTTGCCAAAACCATAATTCAGAGGCATCAGTTCTTCTATGGACAGCCTTATTCATTGTCCAGATTTCACAATGCATATGGGGTTATTGAAAATACCGTGGCTTGGGTCATGCAAACCTTAGTTCTCAAAATTCCATCTTTGTTTTTCAATATTTTTAAGAGGTCTTTTGCTGCCTGATACAGTATGCTTTTGATTTCTTCACTGATGCTTACATGGGTGTTGATTGTAGACCCATGTAAAATGAAATCTTTGATAACTTCAGGCTTTTCTCCATTTATCATGATGTTATTTATTAGTCCAGTTGTGAGAACTTTCATTTTTTTAATGGTGAAGTAAATTCATATTGAAGGCTTTTACCTTGATCTTCATCAGTAAATGATTCCAATCCTCTTTGCTATCAGCAAGCAAGATTGTGTCATTTACATCTTGCAGATTGTTAATGAGTCTTCCTCACATTCAATCTTTTTTATATAGTTCAGTTTCTCAGATTATTTGCTCAGCATACAAATTGAATAAGTATAGTGAAAGGATACAACTCTGATGCACATCGTTTTTGATTTTAAAGTATTTGTGCATTATTCCCTTGGTCTACATACAGGTTCCACGTGAACACAATTAAGTATTCTGGAATTCCCATTCATTTCAATGTTCAAATCCATAATTTGTTATGATCCACACAGCTGAATGCCTATGTGTAGCCAATAATACACAGATAAACCTCTTCCTGGTATTCATTCTCTGCTTTCAGACAAGGTCTATCTGATATAAGCAATGGTATCCCTCATTCCACATCCTCTTCTAAATCTTGCTTGAATTTCTGGCAGATCCCTGTTGATGTACATACAGCAAAATTTTACTTGTATGTGATAATGATGTTGTTCAATAATTTTCACATTCTGTTGCATCAGTTTTCTTTGGAATGGGCACAAAAATGGATTCTTTCTAGTCAGGTGACCAGGTAGCTGTCTTCCAAATTTCCTGGCATAAATGAGTGGGCACTTCTAGCACTTCATGTATTTGTTGAAGTATTTCAATTGGTATTCCATCAATTCCTGAAGCCATGTTTTTTACCAGTGCCTTCAATGTAGCTTGGACTTCTTCCTTGAATACTATTGGTTCTTGAGCATTTCTCCTGAAATGGTTGAACATTTACCAATTCTGTTTGCTACAGTGATCCTATGCATTCCATCCATCTTCTTAATTTTTTGAAACTTTTTATTGTGAATTGAGTGAAAGTTTATAGAGCAGACCATCAATTCTACATTCAACACATCATATACTTTACTTCATTACAATGATTGCAGTCCCCTCCAAGTACCATCAGTTCACAGAATTTACTTCTATTCACTTGAACTCTTTAATTCCTCCCTGCGTCTCCAGCTACTACTATCTTTTTTGTATGTGATGCTTTTTCTGTCATTCAATATTTTCCCCATAGGGTCCTTCAAAATTGTGACTAGTCAGGTTGTTATTGTTGTTAAGTGCCATCAAGTTGGTTCATGATCATAGCGACTTTTATAGGATTTCAGAGGAGTGGCTGGTGAGTTTCAACTGCTGACTTTTGGTTCAAACTGACCTTTTGGATTGTTGCTTATCCTATAGCAGTGCACCAGGACTCCATAGTGATCCTTTAAAATGCAATTTACTTAGAAAATCCCTACCTTGAAACTTTCCATTTTTGTCACGATAAAATTTAAGCTACATCTAATTGTGCTACTTCCTTCTCCTCAGAACAGCAATGCTTAGTAAGGGAGGTAGTGCCCACCATGGGGCATTTTGGAATTTAGTAGGGGTAGTTTACATTGTCACAGTGATTGGGTGGAGTGTGTTATTGGTATTTTGTGGGTGAGGGCCAGAAATGCCAGACATTATGCAATACTCAGAGCAGTTTCACAAAATGGAAAGTCATCCCATGTTCCCTACAGCCTTTGTGAATTCCATGTAGGAAAAAGACTGTTTATAGTTATCTGAGGAGAGATTCTAGCTATATGTTCTTAAACACATGAACATGAAGTAAGTTTTGCATAGTTTTATATGCACTGAATTTTCCAGGGATGCAATTTGTATTTTCTGAATGCACTGAAATTTCCAGGGATGCAAAATGTGAGTCAAGGGAAGGCTACCACTTTGTTTTGTTTTGAGCTTTAACTAAGATAAATTTTTCATTCAGAAAATTGTATCACCAATGGTGATGCTGGCTCCAGGTATCTAAGTCCTCAACACACCACCCTGATTTTGTGGCTGTCTCACGTGTAGTGGGTTCTAGGTATATGGTCCCATTTATTTTGTGGCTGGCTCATGTGTCGTGGTTCTAGGTATATGATCATATTTATTTTGTGGCTGTCTCGTGTAAGTGGTTCTATATATATGGTCCCAGTTCTACTTCATGATGGTTTCTGGTATATTTGTGCCTTGGCACATACAGCTTGACATGCACATTATTTCTTCATAAATTACTTTCCATATATTTTTTCTTTTGTATTAATAGTAGTGCATTGCTATTTTTGGGAAGTTATATGTCAGGCATACTATGTTGTTGTTGTTAAGGGCCATCAAGTTGGTTTTGACTCATAGTGACCCTGTGTAGTTTTCGAGACTTTGCCGGAGCAGAAAGTCTCATCTTTCTCCCATGGAGTAGCTGGTGGGCTTGAACCACCTACCATGTGGTTCTAAGTCCAGTATATCCTACAGAGCCACCACATTCCCTATTTACTGTTGTTGTTAAGTGTCATTGAGTCAGTTCAGACTCACAGTGACCCTGTATAGGGTTTCTGAAGAGTGACTGGTGAGTTTGAACCACTGACCTTGTGGCCAGTAGCCCAGTGCCTATGCTATAGTGCCACAACAGGACTCCTATAGGCAAACTTTATATATAATGCTTATGAATTCCATTTCACAGTAGTAAAGGGTATTGTGACCTATTTGTAGTACAAAGGGTTAGATGAGGTTGAGCCTCACTGAACTGTTCAGTTCCTCTCTTCTCCTCACTCTACACCCAAATAAAATACAATAAAAGAGCCAACAGTTGCCGTGCAGTCAAATCTGACTTATGTGACCTCATGAGTGTCACAGTAGAACTGGGCCCCACAGTGGTTTCAGTAGCTGGTTTTTGGAAGTAGACCAGTTTCCAAGTTACCTCAGAATGTTCTCAAATCTCCAACATTTTATAAGAGCTGAGTGTCTTCAAAATTTGCACCACCCAGGGACTCTCTGTCTCCATAATGGGCCTTCACTATTATTGTTTCTCACTCACCCTCCTTCTTGGCTGACCAATTCTGGGTTCAATTTGGATGTCATCTCCTCCAGGATGCCTTCAATGTTGCCTGGTCCATGTGTAAACCCCTGACAGAGTGCCCAGTATCTTTCATACCAGGCTGTCTTTATGTTTCATTGCTGGCCTCTTCCCTTTGGATGGGGCAGGGACGATACTTGTGTTGTTTACGCCAATGTCTGCCACAGTGTTTAGTTTATGTTGTTGTTAGGTACCCTTGAGTGAATCCCAGCTCATAGGTACTCTATACACCACAGAAGGACGCACTGCCTGCAGTCCTTATGCCGTCTTCCCAGTAGTTGGGTCCATTGTTAGGTCACTGTGTCAATCAATCTCACTGAGGGTCCTTTTATTTTTTTACCTGAACCTACACTTTGCCAAGCATGATGTCCTTCTCCAGAGACTGGTTCCTCATGATACCAGAGATGAAGCCACGCCATCAACACTTCTAAGGAGCATTCTGGCTGTGCTTCTTCTAAGACAGCTGTCTTCTGGTAGTCCATGGTATATTCAATATTCTTCATCAACACCATAATTCAAAGGCAGAGTAGAACTGCCCCCAAAGGGTTTCTAAGGATCTAATCTTTACAGAACTAGTCTGCAACATCTTTGTCCTGAAAAGCAGTTGGTGGGTTCACATTGCCAACCTTTCAATGACTGCAGAGTGCTTTAAACGCAGGGCCACTAGGGCTGTCTCCTCTGTCTCCAGGTGGGATGGATTCTGTGGCGTGTTTCCTGTTCTGCTTCACTTCAGAGGGAACGTTCCAAGGTAAGTGAACTTTATTTAGAAAAGTAATTTCTGGTCAAGTAGCTAAGGGAATTTTCTGGAAAAGGACACAGACATTTTCTGGAGGACATATACATCCTTGCTTGGCCCCTTCCTTCCCATACACTGTCCAGTTCCTCTCAGCCCTCCCAGGAGCATGTGGTCCAGACAGCACATGTACCCCAGTCCCCTTCTCAGCTTCTGCTTCGAGGAACTCTGACCTAGAGGGACCTAGGGCCTCCTCTGAGGTTTCTGAGAGTTAGCTCATGTCAGTTTTTGTTCCCCACAACTACACACAAGAGAATTATTACTTACAAAAGATCAAACAGATATCTGAGGGGGCTTTAATTCTATTTTTTTCCATGAACTATTTACAGCTCCTTCATATATTCAATTGAATTTCAAAAAATCCACTTACTTGTTGCACTTATCTGGTCTAATCTTTGAAGTACGCAGAGTTCAGTAAGATTAGGATATGAAGTATATTGTTTTTGCTGTTAGGTGCTGTCGAGTCAGTTCTGACTAATAGCGACCTTATGCACAACAAAACTAAACGCTGCCCAGTCCTGCTCCAACCTCACAACTGTTGTTACACTTGAGTCCATTGCTGCTGCCCCTGTGTCAATGCTGATCTTACAGGGCAGACTAGAACTGCCTCAGAGAGTTTCCAAGCTTAATGGAAGCTGTCTGCCACAAGTTTCTCCCACAGAGTGGCTGGTAGTTCGAACAATCAACGTTTTGGTTAACAGCTGAGCGCTTAGCCATTGCACTACTGGGGCCCCTTGTCATAACTAGATCGTTGCTAATTTTTAAAGTTAAACATACACATCTGTATTGTTCAAGGCACATTTATCCAGAGGAGCCATAGTGGAGTTCAGTGGACAAGGGAGCACCCACAAAGCTCTCTAATACTTACAGAGTCAACCAGGATGTGTGAATGAGCGTGGGACTCTCCTTTCAACGGCTGAGAAAAATAGACATCTATGGAATATTGTACATCTGGTTCTAAACAGATGGGTGTGGGAAGCAGCACGATTCTGGATTGACATAAATAAGCCCAAAATGAACTGACAGAAGTACAGTCATAGAACTTAAATGACCCTAGCATTTCATGGTGTTCACTCTGCTGTGGAACTGAGACCAGGGCTAGGTGAGACCAGCACGGGTGGGTTGCTCACACTCCGATTCCCCATGGCTCTTTTATAGGATTGTGCCAGACAGCAATGCCTTAGAAGCTATTGACCGTGGTCATCATGGCAACTTTGAGGAGAGGATGGGACAGACATCCTTCCTCCTATTTGATATGCTCTCCTTTATTTTGCTACACATCTCTGATGAGGCAAAATTAGTGCCATCAGAATTAGTATCTTTTTACCTTATAGACTCTCAGCTGCTTGAGATTCTTCAGGCTAAACCTTTTGCTCTTATTCTTGTAACATTTCACTTTCTGATATTTCAAGGCTATGTGGCCATTGAAAAAGGACCTTTTTAGATTCCTGGTTCAGCTTCAAATTAGTATGAGACTTGAACCAGTCACTTAAAACTCCTCCTCAATTGTCCTCTCATCAGATGACGTTAGTAACCGTCTCATGGTGATGATGGTAGTGGTCGTATGCCATTGAGTCGATTCTGGTTTATAGCAACACACTATAAGCTGTAAATTGTTATGGGAGCAGAAAGTCTCATCTTTCTCCTGTGGAATGGCTTGTAGATTCAAACTGATGTTAGCATAACCCACTCTGCTCCCAGAGCTCCTCAACAATCTCATAGAGCTGATTAAATGCCATCATAATTTAGCACACAGTAAGCACTCAATCAGTGTTAGCGTTCTCTTCAATATCCTCCCCTGGCTCAGCTCACTTAGTTCCAGGATACAAATTATTGATATGTAATTCTAAGAAACCATCCATGTTTGAGGAAAGGTCCCAAGCATACCTTGCAGCTGCTGGTAAAGCAAAAGACGGAGGCTTGAGCTGTGGGGTCTTGTGTGTGCAGTGCTCCCGTCCTCCAGGGGGGGTAACCACAACCTGGGCAGCCCAGTCAGCTGTGGACTAGACAGAAATCAAATAAAAACAGGTCACTTGTAATCTAAGCATGCGAGGACATAGGAACCTGTTCTGAACACACACACAGATGGCACATGAACTGAATTTGCCAGCTGGAGTCCATTTGTTGGATAGAACTGTGGGGGTTGAAAGAAGTCTTAGAGGGTCACTCTTGAGTCAGATTCTCTGGTGTCTGAGTTGTGATCAGGCTGGAAGAATATTCTTTCTCGTTAAAGTTATAATTTGTGGGCATGGAAAACCCCTGGCACTCCTGAGAGGTCTAATCTTTAACTCATCTCCCAAGCACTCAATTAATCTGTCATCCTCCTGGGACACAGAGCAAAGAATAATAATTTGGTTCCTCTGTCATTTTTTCTCAGATATACATGAAGTCATCCAATTTAGAAATGCTTTTCAAGCTGTCAGATGCATGTTATCTCTACAAAAAAACAAAACAAAAACAACAACCCCCAAACAAAACAAAAACAAAAATGAAGTCCATCCACCATCGAGTCAATTGTGACTTACAGCAACCCTATAGGACAGAAGAGAACTGCTTCGCAGGGTTCCCAAGGCTGCACATCTCTATGACAGCAGACTGCCACAGCATTCTCCGGCAGAGCTACTGGAGGGTTTAAACCACCCACCATTCAGTTGGTAGCCAACGCTCAACCCACCGCAATACCAGGACTTCCTATTCTTTCTATGGATAAAATAATATATTTTTCTTTTTAAAATGACTTTCTTTTCTAGAACTTGCCCAGTGAAATAGGCCTCTTGCAGAGCCTTTGCAGTACATAGGATGTTAGGTGGAATCCTGAGTCCCATCCAGAACCTTCTGAGGTGGGACATTCCCACTAAAAAGGACAAGCAGACCAGCCTGGAACAGCTAGAGCAACAGAGGATACAGCTTCAAAGAAAGATCATCAGGAAAAACCCAAAACAAAAATAACAGTCTTATTGGCTATTACAAGAATAACCAAGTTGTTTGCCTGGAAGCCATCAAGGCAAGCAATCAAGTCTCTTGAGGACAAACCCCCACCTAAGACTGAAGCTCAAAGGAAACACATGAGCAGGCATGTAAACTTGCTGGTCTACTGGTGAGTGGAAGAGGGGGAAAGGCAGCAATGAAGAAATGGGCTGAGTTCAACCACGGTCCATTGACTCCTGTTAACCTGGAGATGAGAAGAGAAGAGGAAGGGCTGGTTGGTCCAAAGTGTGGTGAAATCTGGGGACACCTGAGCCCAAGGACAAGGACATAGCCACAGAGAGTTAGAGCTGAGAGTGAAGCACCCAGCTGATATGAAGTGAGGGGAGATGCACAAGAACACCCAAACTTGCAGATAGTACCCATTTGACCTAGCTCAATGGCTTCACAATCAGAACTTGACTAGAGGATGATTAAAAAAATAAAATAAAAATTTTTTTTTAAATAATGGAAACAAGGGTAAATTGCCACAATTTGATGAACTTGACCGATACTCATGGATGTAGTAGCTCAAAATACCAACAGAGAGGGAAGGAGTCTTCTCATCAAGTATCAATGCTATCTCTTCTGTATACAGGGTTGATCGGAACAGGCAACTTAGACATTGGCTACCTAAAATGAGGGGGCGATAAAGGCATGAAGTTACTGGCTTAAAAGGTTTCAAGAGGGAGTTTAGTTTAAGAGTGTGTGTGGGAAGATAGAGTCCCCACGGAATAGTTTCATCTTGTCTAGATGGGTCTGGTCTTTTAAGATTCTCATGATTCAATAGTGAGTAACTGTCAACATGATTAATTGCGACTGTCACAACTGTAAAGGCAGAAGTTTTGTAACAAAAATGGGGGAGTGGTTATTCTTACATTCCAGGAACAGAGGCCCTAGAACCACCAAGGGAGAAGAGCACAAGCAGAATGCGGGACCCTATCCAGAGAAGCAGCGACACAAGACATGGAGGCAGAGATGGGGACATGGAGAGAGGGAGCAGCTGAGGACTCTAGATTCATGGAAAGAGAAAGACTGAGAGCTGGTGGCCAGGAGGCAGGCTTTCAGAATTTGCCTTTTGGTGATTTAAATGATTATATTTGCCTGAGTGTTTAATAAAAGAAAAAAATCTGAAGTGGATAGAGAGAAATACTGTTAACTGATGGTACATAGAGAGGATTATAATCATTGTAATGAAACAAAGTATATGGTTTGTTGAATGTAAAACTGATGATCTGCCATGTAAACTTTCACTCAAATCACAATAAAAACCTAATAAATAAATAAATAAATAAATAAATAAAAAAGACTTTCTCGTCATACTCACCACGTCAAAATTCACTCAAGTCCTTTGGCTATCACTTATGAGAAACAGAAAATAATGTCATAGCAAGAGTTTCAAGGCAGATCAAAAAGTGAGGGTCTCAGAATGTGGGGCTTCGGGGTCTCAAGACTCCTCACCCCAAGCCATATACAATATTTCGCATGGGAGATGGCTCATGACTTTTTAGATGGTCAAAAGTGTGAGTATGCAAAGAGAAGGTTAAGAACTACTGTTAAAAATCCAGTATTTTTCTAATTTTGTCTTAGATATTTCTAGAAAGGAGGGTAAGATGATTGCACGGTAGCAAGAGGCAAGAGGAACAGACTGTGTTCACTCTTTCTCTTTTTTCAGGATAAAATCCAAATGCAAATAAAATCTCTTCCACAATGCTGTAAGTCTGAATGTCTGCATGCATTTTGATTGATTTAATTTTTAGAATGAAAGTCCCAGGAGGACAGGATCTGTGTTATTTTAGATGTTTATGGTTCTTATAAAAAGATTCAATCACCACTCTCTTAACCTTGTATCTGAAATTCAGACTCCCAACTTTAGCCTCTCTCTGTGGGATATAGCATGTGTGTATATGGCTAACTATATTGCTCTAATCTCCCTAGGCAGCCCTCTAGTTTATAATGCTCTCCAGTTGGTCTACTTTTTTGCAAATCATTGTATGATGAATCTATCTAGCAACGCTGAAATGGAAACAGTTTGAGAATGTTATTCTGTCAGTTTTTTCCCCGTAAGGAAGGTCAGAGTTAGAGGATACCTGAGTTTCATAGCGAATGGCGATTGTGAAGTCCATGGGGAAGGGAATGTTGCTGACAGCGAATCTTAAACCAGCCCCAGAGAGAACGCTGGCAAATCCAGGCCCAGTCCAAGTACCAGGCTTCCCGGGAACCGGCTCACGGAGAACAAAGTGAACAGCAGGCACCTGGCCAAAAGTCATTGAGCCCTAAAATCAGAGAGGAATGTCCATTGTTTTGCTCACAGTCAAGGCTTGGAAGACTTCAGAGAAACATATATGATCTATTTGGGCCACAGATCAATGATCCCATCCAGGATACAGTCCCAAATCCTGCTGAGAGCCATGTGCTGAAACCACAGTGGGGACATATTTGACTGTAAAGAGTGCTTGCCTTAAAAGCACTGCCCTGGAAAACCATTTTAGTTTTAAGTAAACCACCTGCTAATGAGCTGAGCAAAGTCCACACTGAAGACCTTGGACTTTCACAGATATGATTATGGATTTCTGCCCAACATATGGAGGGATAGCAAATGTTCCCATGCCTCATTCACAGATTTTGCGTAATTGTGCATGACTATGAGAAAACCCACATGGATTTATTTATTAGCTATTTTTCCCATGCAAGCATGAGAAACATCTCCTCTTCTATCTACTTGAGGTATGACATGCACAAAATCCTAACCCACATCTGATTGAATAGAATCCCTAAAGGTCTCAGTACTGGATGTCAGCCTGTGGCCAATTGGACTCTGTAGATAAATATGTCTTTAATTGCTGCCTCTCCTCACTCAGCCTCCACCCTCATTCCAGCTCGTGTTGCTTTTTGCCTGGATTGCGGCAATAGCCTCTTGGCTAGTCCTCTGCTCTTTTCTTTGTCCAATATATGTTACACTCCGTTGCCAACAAAGCATTTCAAACTCTTCCAACTGCCAACAGAAGACACTGAATTTACTTTGCCCAGAGTTCAAGTTACTCTGTAATCTACCCCAAACTGCCCTTCCTGTGATAAGTGTTTGTTTAGTTGCAATAGTGTGTCAGGCTCTGGATTAGGAATGCAGCAATGAAAGGGATAGAGCCTCGGCCACATGGGAATGTAGAATCTTGCGGTAGAGTAGCGTAGTGGTTACGAGTCAGG
>NW_006408550.1:1591226-1638372 GCF_000296735.1 Chrysochloris asiatica
TGCCATGTTTTTCTTCATATAACCCAGCTTCTTGGATTATTTGCTCAGCATACAGGTTGAATAAGTATGGTGAAAGAATACAACCCTGTTGCACACCTGTCTTAATTTTAAACCATTCAATGTTCCCATGTTCTGTTCAAACAAATCCACGTACAGATTCCTCATGAGCATAATTAGGTGTTATAGAATACTCATACTTTGCAATGTTGCCTATAGCTTGTCATAATCCACACAATCAAAAGCCTTATGTAGTCAATAAAGCACAGGTAAACATCTTTCGGATATTCTCTTTTTTCAATGAAGTTCCATCGGATATCAGCAATGATATACCTCGTTTCACAGCCTCTTCTGAATCCGGCTTGAACCTCTGGAAGTTCTCTGTCAATGTATGTTTGCAGCTGTTTCTGTATTACCTTTGTCTTCTGTAGTTTGTGTGTTTGCAGTTATGCTTGACAATGTGCTTATGCCACATACCGTTGTTGTTGTTGTTATTAAATGCCAATGACTCAGTTCCAACTCATAGTAACCCTGTATAGTGTTTCTGAGGAGTGGCTACTGAGTTCAAGCCAATGATCTTTTGGTTCAAACTGACCTTGTAGCCCAGTGCATATCCTATATCACCTTACCAGGACTCCATGCCACATATTGTTGTTGTTAAATGCCGTGGAGTCTAATCTGACCCATAGAGACCCTGTATAGGGTTTCCAAAGAGCAGCTGGTGAGCTTGAACCACCGACCTTGCAGTTCAAAGAACTTTGCAGTCTGACGCATTAGCCCACAGTGCCACCCCTGAATTTGTCCCTGGAGCCCTGGTGTGGCGTTGTTGAGTAAGCACTTGATTGTTAACCACCGATTGGAGGTTCAAATCTACCAGCCTCTCCTTGGAAACTCTATACAAGGTCACTATGAGTCGGGACCAACTCTACGGAACTTAACAAGTTTGTGTCTATTATTTCATTGATGATCTTTATAGCTCTAGGTTTACATTTTCTTTTTTGTGTGTGGTGTTAGATATGGGTCCTGTTTCATTCTTCTGCAAATGGATATCCAGTTTTGCCAGCACCATTTGTCAAAGAGACCGTCTCTTTCTCATTCAATCTGTTTCAGACCTTTGTCAAGGATCAGCTGACCATATGTGCATGGATTTACTTCTGGGTTTTCAATTCTATTTCATTGGTCTATGTGTCTGTGGTTGTACCAATACCAGGCTGTTTTGACTACCTGTGGCTATGTGGAAGGTTTTGAGATCGGGAAGTGAGGGGCTTCCTATATGTTCTTCTTTTTCAGTAGTTCTTTGCTTATCTGGGATCTCTTTCCTTTCCATATAAAGTTGATTAGTTTCTCCATCTCTTTAAAGAATGATGCTGGAATCTGGATTGGGATTGTATTATATCTACAGCGATCACTATAGACCGCTTTAGGTAGTGTTGACACTTTCGCATTGTTAAGTCTTCCTATCCATGACCATGATATGTTCTTCCATTTATGTAGGTCTCTTTTGATTTCTTGTAGCAATGTTTTGTAATATAAGTCTTTTGTTTTTCTGATTAGACTTATTCCTAAGTATTTAATCTTTCAGATATCTATTGTAAATGGTCCTGTTTTCTGATTTCCTTTCCAGAGCACTTTTTATTAGTGATATCTTTGCCTGGTTTTGGTATTAGGGTTATGTTAGCTTCATAAAATGAATTTGGGAGTTTTCCATCCTGATTTTGGGAATGAATTTGGGAGTTTTCCATTAGTCTATAGTCTGGACTAGTTTGAGTAGAATTGATATTAGCTCTTCTCTGAATGTCTGGTAGAATTCACTAGTGAACCCACCTGGGCCTAGACCTTTTTTTGGTGTGAGTTTAAAATGACCTGATTAATTTTTTTCTTTTGTTATAGGTTTGTTTAAATTTCTGCTCCAGCCCATGTTAGTTCAGGTAGCTAGTGTGCTTCGAGAAATTTGTCCATTTCTTCTAGGTTCTTCTAATTTATTGGGGTATAGTTCTTCATAGTATTCTGTTGTGATCCTTTTTATATCCATTGGTTTTGTTGTGATGTCACCTATTTCATTCCTTATTTATATTATTTGCATTTTCTCCTTTTTCTTTGTTAAATTTATTAGTGGTATGTTAATTGTATTAGTCCTTTCAAAGAACCAACTTCTTGCTTAGTGATTCTTTTGATTGTTTTTCTGTTTTATAGATTTCTGCTCTAATCTTTATTATTTCTTTTGTTCTTCTGTTGTTAAGTGCTGTCAAGTTGGTTCTAACTCACAGCAAGTCTGTATGGGGTTCCTGAGGAGCAGCTGGTGGGTTTGAACAGTCAATCTTGAGGTTAGCAGTCCAGTGTTTATCTTACAGTGCCACACCAGGACTCCACAATAATTGTAGGAGGTTTTAATACACCTTTGGCTGATAACCAAAAGGCTGCTGGTTCGAGTCCACCCAAAGGCACCTCTGAAGAAAGACCTGGTAATCTACTTCTGAAAACTAAGCTAATGACAACCCTATTGGCCACAGTTCTACTCTGACACAGATGGGGTTGCCATGAGTCCAGATAGACTTGTTAAATGAAAATTGCTCTTCGATGATGGGAGGAATCTCACCTGAACAGCGACTCCCCTTTGCCCTGCCAGCCACAGCCAGTGATCGACTGGCATGGGATTATTTGTACGATAGGCTGACCAATGACTCAAGTGCACATCATACTCCTCAGCTTCCCTGGGGGACCAGGCCAAGGCTAGATTTTACTGGAGACTCCCACATCCTTGCCTCCTTCCTTCTGGGTCCCTATCCTACTTTCCTTACTCCTGTCTGTGTTTTTTTCTGATGAGTGCTCACCCACTGAAATACACACACTTGAATCCTCACAGTAATCTAGTCTTCGTGGGACAAAGCACATCCTAGGATAGTGACCACATGCATATACACACACGCAAACACACACACATACACCCGCACGTACAGTATCCAAAATTTCATGGACAAATTCCATTATATTTTACTTCCATGAAATTTTTCAAGCCCCCTCATATGTATAACACTGAAACATACTTTGACAAAAATATGCTTGTATTATACATCCTTCTATTTTGTTCTAAACTGACCCACTCGACTGATTTCATGACCTATTATTTCAAAGGCATGACCTGCAGCTTGAAAATTACTGATCTGTGGGACCCTGGAGATGGAAGCAATTAGTTATGTCCAGATGGGAGTGAGAGGATGTCAGAGATATTAGCAGCAAAGATCAATCTGCATTAAGTCTTAAGTGGCAGTTTTCTAAATGAGTTATCTCAGGCCTTCTCAGAGGACTGCCATGGAAGCTGAGGGTGGTGCTGGCTGCACAATACTGTGGATCTACTGAATGCAGTTGGGTTCTACACTTAACAATGGCCAAAACAGCAAATGTCAACTTCTACTTATTTCACTATCGGCACAAGACCGGACAGTGTTTTATTCTGTTGCACATGGAGTTGCTATGAATCAGAACCTATTTGATGGCACCAGCTGTTCCACGGGAGAAAGATGAGGCTTTCTACTCCCGTAAAGATTTGCAGCCTCGGAAACCCTATACAGGGTCACTATGAGTTAGAACCGACTCCACGGCACATAACAACAACAACATTAGGAATAACAATAACATATTTGCCATGATTTTAAAAAGGGCTCTTGGACATGCTGTTGTGGGCCACCTGTATTCAGAGTCACCATTGAGTGCTTGATAATCGTGCAGATTCCTTGGTGGGTCCTGCAATCTGCATTTTAAATGAACGTCCCAGGCTATCCTTGTTGCTGTTAAGCATTGTTAAGTCAGTTCTAGTGCATAGCAACCCTATATAGAATTTCTGAGGAGTGACTGGTGGGTTTGAACTGCCGACCTTGCAGTTCATTGCTTATCCTACAGCATCACACCAGGACTCCAAGGCTATCTTTACGTTCAGTAAAACA
This sequence comes from Chrysochloris asiatica, assembly GCF_000296735.1. Taxonomy (NCBI): domain Eukaryota; kingdom Metazoa; phylum Chordata; class Mammalia; order Afrosoricida; family Chrysochloridae; genus Chrysochloris; species Chrysochloris asiatica. Next base: position 1,595,165 of record NW_006408550.1, read on the forward strand.
TGAGGCTCTGCTCTATGCTATAGGGAGCAAGGGGAGGGGACTAGTGACTCATGGATTGCTCTTCTCTGTCAGGTGGCCTTCAGACTCGGGAGAATCACTTCTAGCCTAGAGAGTCTGAGAAGTTTTCATGGGGATGTGGGGAGCAGAAACAAGCCAAGAATGATCTCCTGGGAGTAAGGTCCCTCAATAAGCCTTCCCTGACCCTCAGCTGGAGGCAGCTCTTGTTAATCTGAAGTCCACATCATGTTACATGCACTCTTTTATGATGCTTGGCCCGCTCTGCCATGGATTAATTGCTTGTGTGCCTGGCTCATCTTCCTATAAGTCAGCGGTGTAACTAAAGGGACACCGAGGGTGTGACCACACTGGGGTGACACTGTCAGAGGGTGGCATCTAAATGACTGGCTACAAAATTTTTGTGTGGTCATTCTGTAGAAATTTATTATTTTTTAAATAAAAATATACTTGTAGTTAGCCATAAACACAAACATTTTGTTTGGTAAGCACAGCTAACATGTATCAGTATACCTATAAGGCTGAAACTCTATATTAATTTACTCTTGGTGCCTTCTAAAGCTGTAATTTGCTTTAGCATCTCTATGCTGGAGAGCAAGTTTCAGTGTCTCTTCTGACATCCACTTTGACCTTTTCCTTCTTTCTTGTCTTCTTAATGACCTTTTGCTTTCTACATGTATGATGTTCTTGCTGTCATTCCACAACTCTTCTGATCTTCGGTCTTTAGTGTTTAACGTATCAAATCTGTTCTTCAGATGATCTCTAAATTCAGGTGGGATATATTCAAGGTCATATTGTGACTTTCGTGGACTTGTTTTAATTTTCTTCAGCTTCAGTTTGAATTTGCTTATGAGCAATTGATGGTCTGTTCCACAATCAGCCCCTGGCCTTGTTTTGACTGACGAGAAGGAGCGTTTCCATCGTCTCTTTCTGCAGATGTAGTCAATTTGGTTTCTATGTATTCCATCTGGTGAGATCCATGTGTATAATTGTCTCTTATGCTGTCTAAAGAAGGCATTTCAAATGAACAAATAAATCACTGATTTTGCACAATTCTACCATGTGATCTCCAGCATCATTTCTATCACGAAGGCCATATTTTCCAACTACTGATCCTTCCTCTTTGCTCCCAACCTTTGCATTCTAATCACCACTAATAATGATCAATATATCTTGAGTGCATGTTTGATCAATTTCAGATTAAAGAATTTGGTAGAATTCTATTTCATCCTCACTGGCTTTAGTGGTTTGTGCGTCAATTTGAATAATAGTGGTATTAACTGGTCTTCCCTGTAGGCACATGGATATTATCCTATCACAGACAGCATTGTACCTCATTACTGATTCAACCTGATTCACCATACTTATTCAACCTGTATGCTGAGCAAATAATCTGAGAAGCTGGGTTATATGAGGAAAAACATGGCATCAGGATTGGAGGAAGACTCATTAAAAACCTGAGATATGCAGAGGATACAACCTTGTTTGCTGAAAGTGAAGAAGACTTAAAATATTTACAGATGAAGATCAAAGAGCACAGCCTTCAGTATGGATTGCATCTCAATGTAAAGAAAACAAAAATCCTCACCACTGGACCAATAACCAGCATTCTTATCAATGGAGAAAAGATTGAATTTGTCAAGGACTTCATTCTTCTTGGATCAATTATCAACGGTCATGGAAGCAGCAGTCAAGAAATCAAATGATGTATTAGGCAAATCAGTTGCACAAGACCTTTTTAAAGTGTTGAAGAGCAAAGATGTCAGCTTGAGGACTAAGGTGCGCCTGACCCAAGCCATGGAATTTCCAGTAACCTCATATGCATGTGAAAGCTGGACAGTGAATAAGGAAGACCACAGAAGAATTGACACAGTTGAATTGTAATGTTGAAGGAGAATACTGAAAGTGCCAATAGATCCATTTTGTAAGAAGTGCAGCCAGAGTGCTCCTTGTAGGCCAGGATGGCCAAACTTCATCTCTCATACTTTGGACATATTGTCAGGAGGGACCAGTTGCTGGAGAAGGATATCATGTTTGGTAAGGTGGAGGGTCAGAGAAAAAGAGGTAGACCCCCAGAGATGGATTGGCAAAATGGCAGCATCAATGGACTCAAGCGTGGCAACAATTGTGAGGTTGGTCCAGGATCAGCCACTGTTTCGTTCTGTTGTGCATAGGGTCGCTATGAGTAGGTACCATCTTGATGGCACCTAACAACAACAACAAAGCTGTCATTATTACTCAGTTGAAATGGCTCTTCAAATCATGTAGTCTGCTTAGCTGTCAGCATACTCCCTTGTTCTTGTTATTGTTGTTGTTGTTAAGTGTCGTTGAGTCGGTTCCGACCCATAGCGACCCTGTACAGGGTTTCCAAGGGTGTAAATCTTTACGGGAGTAGAAAGCCTTATCTTTCTCCCACAGAGCAGCTGGTAGTTTCAAACTGCTGACCTTAAGGTTCGCAGCCCGATTCGTAACCACTACGCTACCATTACTGGTGTTTTTATATATAGACTCTGATTTTGTCAAATTTTCTTATGTCTTAGCTACAATTTTGTGATAAGTAGTGTTTGTGAATCTATATCAGTAATTTGAGAATGAAGTAGTAATTAAAGGAAAAAAAGGAGAAAAAAATTTTAAAGGCTTCCTCTCAGTTACTAATGATGTTATGACTAATAATGTAATTCAACATAGTTTGCAACATAATCTTGTTTAGAAGAAATACTATACCTAAGCAATGTATAACTACACTTGTCACATATTATTCAATGACTAAAATTGATGCTAAACATTACTGAAAGAGCTTCATGGAAGTGGGGAGGGTACCACCACTGCTGCAAGTTTTAAAGGCAGGTGTCATGTCTAAAATCCAGTTGCCCATTGAGTTGACTCTGTCACATGGCAGTTGTTTTTGGAAATAGATCATCAGGTCTTTCTTCCGAGGTGCTGGTGGGTAGATTTGAACACCAGCTTCTTGGTTAGAAGCCTAAGGTGTGACCCTTTTGTACCACCTAGGGATGCCCTGTTAAGTGTAAGGCACTGTTTTCAGTAATGGGTTGGTGACCATGAACTGATATTGCTATGATTCCTCTTGCTTCTCAGACATACCCAGTTCCAAATATGCACATAGAATGCACAACAAAGGCCTCCTGAGGGGACAAATGGATGAGTGGGCAAACAGGTGTACAGTGGCCCCAGGCTCTGAGTGACTAATGGCTGGTTGGTTACCAGGCTTTTAGGTCCCCATTGGAGGCAGGACCCAGAAGCAGTCAGCAACTTTCTGACACTCACAATAGCACTGAACAACAACAACAAGAGCATTAAAATCCAGGCACCGTCCCTTGGGAACAGCAGCATGTCCTCTTTCTTCTCCAGCTAGGAGAACCTTTCTAAACACTGTATACATATCCTTACTAAAATGACAGGAAAATGAGTTCCCTAGTGCCTGACTCTCTAACTTTCCAGCATCCACTTTTCATGATATCTTTATTTTGAGAAGGAATAAAGTGACTGAAGTTTTCCCTAGAGGCTCTAATTACTTTGAACGTGAGTCTTCTCTTCTTCATTTCTATTTGTGAGGGCAATAAGAGCTAACGCAGACCATGCTCTTCATGGGCCAGGCACAGTTCTAAGTGGTATACATGTATTATTCCTCCATGCACAGCACACAAGGCCATTAAGAAAATGGTTTACCTCACTTTGTTCATCAGCACGCAAGCTTTGCTTCTGATTTCTCCTCAGTATTATATTTCCTTTATCAACTGTGAAATCACTTCCTTGTTGCTGGAAATAAACATCACATTTAGGCCAAGCTGTTGCCAATATCTTGAAAAGAAAGGAAAAGACAGTTTAAGTAACTGCTATGGATTGAACTGTATTACCCTAAAATATGTGTTTAAGAGGTTTACCTGTATTTTACTGACCACACAGAGGCATTCAACTGTGTGGATCAAAATAAATTATCAATAACATTGTTCAAAATAGGATTCCCAAACACCTAATTGTGTTCATGTGGAATACATAGACCAAGAGGCAGTCATTTGAACAGAATAAGGGGATACTGAGTAGTTTAAAATCAGGGAAGGTGTGCATCAGGGTTGTAGCCTTTCACCATACTCCTCCAATCTGTGTGCTGAGCAAATAATCTGAGAAACTGGATTATATGAGAAGAACATGGCATCAGGATTGGAGGAAGACTCATTAACAACCCATGGTATGCAGATGATACAACATTGCTTGAGACAGCAAAGAGGACTTGAAGCACTTACTGATGAAGATCAAAGATTACAGCCTTTAGTATGGATTATATCTCAACATAAAGAAAAGAAAAATTCTCACAAGTGGACCAAATAAACATCATAATAAATGGTGAAAGATTGAAGTTGTCAAGGATTTCATTTTAGTTGGATCCCCGAACAATGCCCATGCTAGTTGTTATGTGCTGTGAAGTCGGTTCCAACTCATAGTGACCCTGTTCAGGGTTTCCAAGGCTGTAAATCCTTATGGGAGTCAAGTAATCAAATGACAATTAAGTGCTTACTTTGGGCAGATCTGTTACAAAAGCCTTCTTAAAAATGTTAAAAAAACAAAGATGCTACTTTGAGGAACAAGTGCATGTGACCCAAGCCATGGTATTTTCAATTGCCTCATACATATGTGAAAGCTGAAAAATTAATAAGGGAGACTGAAAAAGAATTGATGTTATTTTTATGATGTTGGCAGAGAATATTGACTGTACTGTGGACTCCCATATCCAAAATCTAATCACTTCTGAGTTATATAAAGAGCTGTTTAGACACAGAGATGTAAGCATGTACTTGGAAAGAGAGATACCATGTGAGGACTGTCTGCAGGCCAAGGAACCCAGAAACACCCGGAGCTACCAGCAAGGAAGGAATTGACACACCCAACACCATTATACGGACTTTTAGCTTTCACAATGGTGACAAAATAAATTTTAGGTCTTCAAAGCTACCCACTTGCAGTATTTTTTTGCTGCATCAGCACAAGGGGACTAAAGCAGTATAGAAATGACACTTCAAGGATTCATGAAGAAGGAGTAAAGCTATTCTATGATACCAGCTTCTCATGATACCGTCTGTATGCTCTGAGTCTTGTGACCTTCACTTGAGGGCCCCACAGGGTAAACAACCTTTTGCCAACTTATTCTTCTTTAAAATGTATGAAATGGAAAACTAGAGGAAGAGAACCTTCCGAGACTGGTATCTCCTAGACCACTCTGAGCCTCTTCCAATGGGAAACAAAGAGCAGGAGGGCACCGGGCGCTGATCCATCTATCCTCTCCCCATCTATCCTCTCTCCATCCCCATCTTTGACATTTTAGGTGTTAATGATGCTTGTACTGAGTCCAACCTGTCCCATGGTGGTGGTGGTGGTGGTGGTGATGTGCTGTGGAGTTGGTTCCGATTCATAGCAACCCTATACAGGCTTTCCGAGGCTATAAATCTTTTCAGGAGCAGAAAACATCATCTTTCTCCCCCGAAACAACTGGTATTTGGGAACTGCAACCTTGAGGTTAGCAGCCTGACTCGTAACCACTGTGCTACCAAAGACAAATCCCCATTTCGGACATTCTAAATGTTAATGATGTCTAGATTGTTTTTAACCAACCTAGAGGTTGACATGGGAAGATCAATGGTGTATGAGGATAAAAGTCATTTCTGAATTACCAAGCAGAGCCACGCTGGTGCCTGTCTTGACAGATGTGTGATCTCTCTTATTTGAGTGATGTGTTTGCTCTTAATCTGTTTTGCTGTGTCCATTTTATTTAAGTCTCAGCTGCTTTTTCATGCTATGACATCAGTAACTATCAAAAGGTCTGATCCTATCAGATTATGTTGTTAAGTGTCATTGAGTTGGTTCCAACTCACAGTGACCCTGTATAGAGTTTCTGAGGAGCAACTGGTGAGCTTGAACTGCTGACCTTGGGATTCAAACTGACCTTGCAGTCCCATGCATTAACCCACAGTGCCAATGTTCATACTTAATGATATCTTACTCTACTGAACAAAGAAGAATGCAGGTAGTTTATACTTTTTGGTCTTCTTGATAAAGATAAATTTTTGGCTTTCCTAATGGCACTGTGGAATATTGCACTAGACCACAAGGTCGGTTTGAACCGCAAGGTCGGTAGTTCAAATTCACCAGTCGCTCCTTCTAAATCCTGTACAAGGTCACTGAGTTGGAATAGACTCGATAGCATTTAACAACAACAACAACAGACATTTTTTAAAGGATATTTTAATAGTGGAAGCCTAAGCTGAGAAAATCTTTAACTTTATTCTTATCTACTGGTTTTGTGATGTTGTTATTGTTTTTAAGTGTAAATGCAATGTTTCAATATGAAATTTTAAGAGGAGAGTTGAATAGCATAGAGATTCAAAGTTTTATTAGCCATGGTAACTTTTGATTAGATATTGTCACCAAGACCAGTTGTTCTTGGTTCTTATAGTTTGACCTATAATCACAAGGGATTGAGTCGAACCCCATTGGTGTATATGCTTACGAGCTCAGTTGTAAGTAAAAGGTTTGCAGTTGGAACCCATTCAGCCACTCTGTGGGAGAAGGCTGCGGATCTGCTTCTGTAACAATTATTGTGTATGTGTACAAGTCAATTCTGACCCATAGTGACCCCACAGGGACTCCTAAGTTGTCAGCTTTACAGGAGTAGAGGCTGTCCTATCTGGAAGAACTTTGCCCTGAACATTTCTGTCCCTGAGCTGTGAACTTCCCTGAGAGAACCGTGAGTGTGATGCCTGAGTTCTGTGTGGCCATTGCAGTGAACTCTCGAACCCAGAAGAGACGTAGAGAGTGCCGCAGGAGGCTGGTTTGTTGTTTCATTATTTTTTCAGGGTTCATGCAGTAAATGACTTGACTAAACGTGGTAGAATCCATTCTGACTCATACGGACCCTATAGGACACAATAGAATGGTCCATAGTGTTTCCAAGCTGATGAATCTTCACAGAAGCAGACACGACTCCCTAACAATTGAAGCCAGCATTCTTCTAGGCACTCTACCTCACAACCCAGGCTTACTGGTTCAAAATGTCATGGTAAGTGACAATATCCTATTTAATTATGTGTCACCACTCACCAAACAGTGAATACTGAATAATTATTTAGTTAAAAAAAATGTCATTAAGTAGATTCTAACGCATGGCAAACATGTATGTGTCAGAGGATAACTATGCTCTTTAGAGTGTTCAGTGGCTGATTTCTTAAAAGTGGATTGCTAAACCTTTCTTCTAAGACATCACTGGGCAGACATGAATTTCCAACCTTCCAGTTAGTAAGTCAAACTCAACTGTTGGCATCACTCAGGGACTCCAATTAATTTAGTCACTCATAGTTGTTTCATGTTTTCTTATCTACAACCAATATAGGAACTATTCCGTTTCTAGTTATGGCCTAGATACCAGTACCAATATTTTTTTCAGTCATTGTCATAAATGACTAAAATTTTAAAAAGCATAAAGAAAAAATACCAAAGGGAGTTCTTTGGACAGAGAACCAACAATAGCATACAACAACCTGAGACTAACATACATGATATCACCTAGACTCAACCCAGATTTAGAAGTATGCCAAGTAAAACAGACCTATAAGACTGAAAATAAAGAGCCAGAAATACAGTTACAACAACCCAAAAATAAAGTAAAAAGAGAATAATGTAGTTATAGAACTCCCAAATCAGAAGAAATCAAATAGATTTCAAGAAAAAATCAAATGAATAAATAACAATAAACCTAAGTGTAACCCTAAAAACTAGACCAAGCCTTACTCTTATTGGTGTTAGGTGCCATTGAGTTACTTCTGACTCACACAGACACTATGCACAACAGAATGAGACACTGGGCCTGCCCCATTCTCACACTTGTGGTTACGCTTGAGCCCATTACTGCTGCCACTGTGTCAGCTCATCTCATTGGGCCTTCCTCTTTTTTCCAACCATCCATTTTACTTAGCTTTATGTACTTCTCCGGGGATTGGTCCCCTTCTGATAACATGTGCAAAGTATGAGAGACAACGAATGTTTCACCATCTTGCCTTTTAGGGAACATTCTGTCTGTACTTCTACAAAGACAGATTTATTTATTCTTCTGGCAGTCCCTGTTACTTTTAATATTCTTCTCCAACACCAGAATTCAAATGCGTCATTTTGTCTACAATCTTTCTTATTCATTGTCCAACTTTCACATGCATATGAAGTGAATGCAAAAAAAAAAAATACTATGGCTTGAGTCAGGTACAACTTAGACCTCCAATTGACATCTTTGCTTTTTAACCTGTTGTGGGGCTGTGGGTTAATGTGCTGCACCGCAAGGTCAGTCAGTGGTTCAAGCTCACCAGCTGCTCCTTTGAAACCCTATTGTTGTTGTTGGTAAGTGCCGTTGAGTCAGTTCCGACCCATAGTGACCCTGAGTAGGGTTTCCAAGGCTGTAAATCTTTACAGGACTGGAAAGCCTCACCTTTCTCCCACAGAACTGCTGGTAGTTTCAAACTGCTTACCTTGAGGTTAGCAGCCCAACTCTTAACCACTACATCACCAGAGCTCCTTGGAAGCCCTATACAGGGTCCCTATTAGTTGGAACTGACTTAAGACGGCACTTAAACAACAACAACTCTTACCCTTAACACTAACCCGAGTCTTAACCATAACCCTAACAATAAACAAAGTCTTAGGCCTAGCCTAGACCTAACCATAGATAGTCCCAAACCTAACCTTCATTCCTATTTATGGCTGGAGTCCTTAAACTTGAGAACCTTCTAGGAGTCTAACATGTATTTTAGTATTTTCTTCAATTGTTTCCTGTGTGTTTGCTTGCTCCTCTAACAAAATTCTTAGAAAAATCATTTTAGAAAAAAATCTCCAGCTGAACTGTGATTTGCAGGAAATGAAGTAGAGTGTCACCTCACTGACTTCACTCAGGGCTGCTAGTCTGAGCTCAGCTCCAGAACAGGGAGCACAGTTTATACTCTTTGTATATTGTGGTCAGTCATTTGATAGATTGTTGTTGTTGTTGTTGCTAAGTGCCGTGGAGTCGGGTTTGACTGATAACAAACCTACATAGGGTTTCTGAGGCTTTAAATCTTTTATGGGAGCAGAAAGCCTCATCTTTTTCCCACAGAGAGGTTGGTGGGCTCAAACTGCCAACCTTGTGGTTCACAGTCCAGTGTGTGCCCTACGGATACCACATCTATAAAGTTCCTACCATGTGTCAGGTACTGCTAAGCATATGATCATATGCTCCCTGCTCCCATATGGTGTATTACTGTGGAGAAGACAGACACATACATGCTGGGTAAACACATTCAATCTGATTGGAGCATTAAAGAGTAAAAGTGAAGTCTGTTTCATCACGATTTGAGCCAAGCCACATTTATTTCCCAGGCTCTGTGCTAAAACTAGAATACAAAGATCAAACACAGGTTCTGCCCTCAAGAATTTGTATAATCTGCAGTTCCATCATGTAATAAACTCGACTTTGATCTGCATTTGGGAACAGAAGCATTCTTTCCTAGGTATCTTAGCCATGATCTCAAGGGTGTGCTGCATTTATTTACTGCATTACCTCAACTAAAGTCTGTCAGGAAAATAAAGGAAATACAAACCAAAGGCGCGAGTCCCTGCAATGGTATGGCATCCTCCGCCTCATAGAGGTAGAAATTCAAAGGCACAAAGAAGTAGCCAGGAGCTGGTTCTGTGCAGCTGCGGCCAGAGATGTGGGGGCGACATTCACACTGCCCATCCTCAGGGGAGCATCTAAGGGGAAAAAAATCCATTGTGAAAAAAGGCAGGAGCAAGGGCAATTACCAATAAGCAAGGTAAGCATAGGCTTACTTGTGCATATTCTCTAACCTGTAGTAAACAATTTCACATTTTTGTTCACCTCATCAAAGATTCTACTTCTAGGTATGGCTGGCATCTCTCTCCCAACTCCATAGCAACTTCCTACAGATTCAAAGCCTTTTTTCAAATTTGAATCCCTGACAGAGATGAGCAAGGCAAGCATGGGCCTCCTTGTACTTACTTAATCATCTGTAGTGAACGGTTTCACTTTTTTTTTTTAAACCAACATCAAAAATTCTGTTTTTAGGTATGTCTGGCATCTGTCTTTCTCTCAGCCCCACAGCACCTTTCTACGGGATCAAAGAATCAAAGACTCTTCAAATTTCCAGTCCCTGACAGGGACTAGAAAATACTAAGAAAGTTTCACATGTGAAACTGTTCACTTCAGATTCGTAAGTAAGCACAAATAAGACTGTGCTTACCTCGTTTATTGGGCAATCCACCCCTGGGCAGGAGGTAGAGGGGGCAAGTGTAAAATGAAAGAGTGGGATTGCTGAGCTAATTCTCCCTGAGGTTGAACCAATTGTTTGAGTGCTAATTAATTGTCCTGTAAAAGGATCCTGAGAGGCTCTCGATTGACATGTCTGGTCTTGGAAACCAGGTCCATATCCTTGGGATTCAGGAAGCCATTTTCCTCAGCTGCTGTCTGTCTCTGCTCTGAAAACTAGGGAGAGGGGAGGGCCCTTCTTTACAAGCTGACGGCACACTGGTGTTCCTGGCAACACATTTATCTACACACCGTTTCAAGGAGCCCTGGTAGCATAGGGGGTTACGAGTTGAGCTGCTAACCAAAAAGCCAGCAGTTCAAATCTACCTGCTGCTCCACGGGAGGGAGATGAGGCTTTCTACTCCCATAAAGATTTACAGCTTTGAAAACCCTATACTGTGTCACTGTAAGTCAGAATGGACTCGATGGCACACAACCACCAACCACCACCACACACCACATCAGTATTCCTGGGCGGTACAAAATGGTTAACATACTTGACTGTTAATAGGAAGGCTGGAGGGCTGATTCAACCCAGACATGATTGCATCCAGAGGCACTTTGGGAGAAAGGCTTAATGACCTACTTGTGAAAAATCATCCATCGAAAATAAGTTCTATTCTGACACACACAAGTCAGAGCAGACTCAGTGGCAACTATTTTTCATACATCAGTATTTGAGCTAGCCCAGGCAGTTAAACTGTCTGCCTCCCCCTTGGGAATAGCTGAAGTGAAGGTCACCGGTTGCAGTTCATATCTTTGGATCATGACTTACACCATTTTTTCCTTGTCATGGAATAAAAAAAAAAGAATACTTCACTGATGACTAAGAGCATATCAGAATAAAATGAGGAGCAATTTCCACCTTTCATTATTCAGTGTACTGACTTACACGTTAGAATAAGCGCCTCCAATGTCACAATCACATGGAGAACACCCCTGGAGATGACGTCTCAGTCCCCAGTATCCTACCTACAAAGAGAGCATGCACAGGTGATTCTATGAAGATGTTTGATGTTCTAAAGTATGATATTAAAATCTCCACAACTGAATTGACACATATCAATTGCCAAACATGAGAAATCACACTGTCGTTTTTCTTGTAGGCACACTGGGCATCGGTCTCTAAGAACACAGTCTCCCATCCCCAGGGCCTGAAGTGAAGGAGACAGGAGAGCTGTCTGTGTGGAGAGGCAATGGGAACCACACAGTTTCTCTGACAGAAGCAATTTATCCTCAAGCTTGGTTACTTAAGGTCGTCTGAGGAGAAGTTCTTCTCCCAGTCGGTTTCCAACTACTTTCATAAAGTTGACAAGCTCCAATACCACAAGAATCCCTGGAGATTTTACTCACACAGTACTAAAATGTTTTGGGGCAAAAAAGTCAGTTAAACTTATCTTGGGATATTACATGAATAGCACAGGTAGTAGACTTGTCTGGTTTTTAAAATCAGTTGTTTGGGCATATTGTGACCCCGCCTTCAGAATCAACTTTGCTGTTTAAGACATCTTTTCTTATTGCAACATCTTGACCTTTATTCAGTATAAACAGCTGATGAAATATACACAACTATTTTTTTTAAAAAATCTGATAACATCTAGTATAAAATGCTCAGAAAAATACTTCCGCCTTGCACTCAAGTTAACCTGCTAATTTCAATTTTAATAGACATGAAACTGTCCTTTGGAATGGGTGTATTAAATTATCCATGTTCTTTGTTTACTTGGTAAAATTTTATTCTCAATTTTACTCAAAATGATTAATTTTAAATATTCAAATATGACATCATCTGTTACAAAATGCTACAAAGAACTTAAAAAAAATTTTTTTTTTTTCCAAAACCAAACTCCAGTTTTGACGTGAGCTACTTGTCACAGGATGTTGTTGTGAAAACTCCCTCTTGGCCAGGGTTACCTTGGGGAGGCCCAGGGCACCACTGATAGATGTGAATATGGTGGACATGCCCTGGACACAGCCAGGAGGGAGATTTTTCTATTGGACTGCCCCGGATGATGACTTTCCTTCTGCAAAAACAATTAAGTCAAAACACTGCACATGTGACAATTAACCTGCCACCGAAGAGTCAGCCTTGGCTGAGTGAAATAAGTCAGTCACAAAATGAAAACGAATGTTACGATCCCACTTGCATTAAGTATCTGGAATAATGTATAGAGAGACAGATATTCATTTGTGGTTACCACGGGTGGGCGGGAAATGGGACTAGGAAAACTCAATGCTTATGGGGAGGGGGGGCTGAGCTTCTGTTAAGGGTGATTGTGCCATTTAGGAATGGTTAAGGCTGATGGCTGGACAATATAATTGTTGTTACTATTAAGTGTGTTGAGTTGGTTTCGACTCATAGCAATCAGGCATAGGGCCTCTGAGGAGCAGCTGGTGAGTTTGAACTGCCAACCTTGTTTTAGCTAGAGTCCCTTCTTCATATTTCCTTCCTTCCTTCCTCCCCCCCCCCATATCCCCACTCTCTCCCAATATGTTTTCAGTAAAATTACTAAGAATATTAGCAGAAAACTATGTCCTAATAGCATATGTTTCTTATTTATCAACTAAATTTCTGCAGACACATCAAGTTCATTGTTCTTTTATTAGATTTAAGTTTTTATTTTTTCTTTCTAAAATGTCATGATGGACTGCCAAGATTGGAGAAAAAAGAAAAGAGTTGGATTTAAACTCCCTAATTGCACAACACATTTCCTATGAAAATGTTTTATCTACTAATTTTAGAACATACAAGCTTATAGATTTAACATGCTCATTCATTTATTTTTCACAGGAATCCACAATATATTTAAACCTAAAGGTTTGTTTTCTTTTTTGGTGAAGACGTTGTCCAAAATCTTTTTAAGCAGAGAAAGATAGTGATGGTGAGAGGATTGTATACTGATAAAAGCAAGATCCCATGAAAAAGGCAGATAAATGCTCATTTGTTCTACTGCTTGGCATTTTCAGGAAAACAATACATCGACCTATAGGCATCTATGGCCGGGATGGTTCAGTCTAATGGAGTGGTGTGCTGGTGAATGTTTAACAACCAGCTATGTGGCATAGGGAAGAGGGAGGTTGATTTAGTGTTTGCTGATTTCTGTGATGTAAATACTCCTGCTGTAGCCAGTTTCCAGTTAACCAATATGATGTCATTGAATGAGGATTTGGAAAGAGATGGACCATAGCTTACCATTACATAGTGTTTCTACTCTACAGCTACAATAGACAAAAACAGCAGTAGTGCATAAATAACCGTAAAACCTAAAACAATGTGGAAGTATTGTTTCAACATTTAGTACCTTTTTAGAAATTTTAATTTAGTTGTAAGTTTTACAGTTTAATTTCTAATAATGGTTGCTATTAATAATGACTTGCAAATAACTAAAAATTTAATTGTAAGCTCTAGCAAGTCAGTATGAGTCAGCTGTAGCATAGCACTAGGCCAAGTCAGTTTCATTAATCTGAGAACTCTCTCACTCCTCCTCCTCTTCCTATGCATCCTTTTCCTTCTACTACTCTCTCTCTCTCTCTACACATACACACACACACATTTTTTTTTCATTAACATTTTGAAGCTCCTTATAATGCATGGGACCTCAAGGTCGGTTTAAACCACAAGGTTGGCAGTTCAAACTCACCAGCTGCTCCTTGAAAACCCTATACAGGGTTGCTATGAGTCAGAACTGACTCGAAAGTACTTAACAACAGCAAGAATAATAGGAAAAAATACCCCTGTTTTGTTCAATGTTCTGATCCAACATTTTCCTAGATTTTATTAATTTAAAAATCATCACTGAGAAAGAAAGATAAGGCAGTTTCACAATGTGGTTTCCTGTTGTCGGGGACATATTGACATGGATAATGACCATATAGTCATGCTAAATATGCTTGTCAATGTGCTGCAGGGGGAACAGAGCAATGACATCCCATCCTCAGGATGAGAAAATGCTTCATGGAGGAAGGGCAGTTGTGGTGGGCTTGGAGGATAGACTATTTTGACCACAGGATCTGGGAGAGACGATGCCAGAGCTCTAATTTCTGTACTTCCTGCTGATGGGAAATGATGTGCTCCAGGGACCTTTCTTCCCATCACAGCACCTCAGTCAAGGAAGGCTAAGGTTGCCCACAGTCTAGTGTAGGAAGCACTAACTCTACTCATCTCAAAACTGCCAAGAAGCCTGACTCAAAATGCACATCACAAAGTATCAAAAGCTTCGAACAGTTATTTTTATCAGACTTCAAATTGCAATATGGCAATAGAATAAGAAAAGCAATGAACAAGACCAAGTCTTTCTGGGCAATGGCAGTAGAGCTCTACATTGCTAGATATAAAGTGGAAATCACAGGCAAATACGTACAGTGCATTCTTCACAGTGCGGCCCGGTGGCAAATGGCCCACACAAGCATTGGCCTGTGTCCACATCACAGGCTGAGAATGGCAGACTCCCAAGGGGGTTACAGTTGCAGGCTGAAAGCACAGCACACAAGGTTATTCTCAGTCTTATTTCTCTACTATTTGAAAATGTCCTTAATAGCTTACACTGGGCAAAACATGTGGCCCAAAGAACACAGGGTAGCCCGCCTTGCCAAGTTTACTGGTTGCACAATCAGTGTACTACATAAAGTCTGCAAAGGAAATCTAGTGCCAGATACCTCCAGAGCCCTCATGTTGTTCTAAGGATGGCAATTAGGAGGAGACAAGCACGTGTAGGAAGTGGCACATTTAACCTGAGTGATACTGGCCAGGATGGGTGACTCAGAGGCTGGGGTTATTGGGTGTCATAGTTATTAATGATGGCTCCTTCTATGGCAGATGTAGTGATCATTTCCTTTTCCCTCCTCTCTTTCTTCCTGCCATACTACTTTTTTTTTCTTTCACTCTCCTCCTTCCTTTTCCCTTTTGCTTTCTCCATCACTATATACATTTCTGAATCCTGCTTATGTTGTGAAGGTTAAGAAAAGATATTATCAGGAAAAATCAGTGTTCATGGAAATAATCCAAATACCCATTAACTAATGACTAGATCAACAAAATGTGGGATATCCACACAACAAAATGCTATTTGGTCATAAAGTGGAATAAAATTCTGAGACCTACTACAACACGGAAAGCCTTGAAAACACTGTGCTAAGTAAATAAGCTCAATGAAAAGACTATATATTACATGATTCTATTTATATGAAGTAGCCCAAGTAGGCAAATCCATAGAGACAGAAAGTAGGTTAGTGGTTGCCTAGAGCCGAGAGCAGGGTGGAGGTTGGGTTGATAGCTGACGAGTACAGAATTTTCTTTTCACAGTGATAAAAATGTTCCAGAATTGATTATGGTGATGGTTGCACAACTCTGTGAATCTACTAAAAACGAATGAATCGGACACTTTAAAGGCGAATTACATGGAATGTGAATTGTATCTCAGTAAAGCTACAACAAAAGAAACAAAAACCAATATTCAGCCTGTTCTCAGACTAGCAGTTTAGTCACTAAATGAAGGGGAACACTGGAATCTACCTGGAGCACAGAAAGTGTGAGAGAAATTGGAAAAAAAATTAATTTTACAGTCATACTTAAAAAAAAGAAGCAGCATGTAATTACTGAAAGGTTCAGAATGTTGTTCTCTAAACAGTGCCTTACACAGCAACAATAGGGAGCTTGACTCTGCAACCAAATGCAGATGATTTACCCAGGATTCCCTCAGGTATTTGAAGCTCTAAGAGGCAACTAACTCTGAACGTTTGTGATCCTATAGCCAAGAGCCTGTCCATTTGGCCTCGGAAAACTACTGAAGGTCTTTCTATTTCCCCTCAACCCCTCCCTAGGCTCTTTAAATTCTGTGATTTTCTTTGTTAGAGAAAGTATGGACTAATACTACAGGGGCATGAGAAGAAAGGGGGAAAGTACTTTAAAATAAGATCAAAGAACCCAGCACTTGAAAATTGCCTGAGAAGTCATTAATCTATGCAGAAATGCATAACATAAGGTAATGAATTTGTACATAGCTCTCTAGAGAGTTCTATGGAGGCCATTTCCCTAAAGGTTGCATTTTTCCCTGCTTTTGCTTCAGTGCCCCCTGCTGGTCTCTTACGATCAATTCAGCAAACCATTGAGAAAAATTCTCCACTACTAAAATTTTCGGAAGGTGTTTTTATCACTTTTTAAAACTCAGAGGCTGGCAGGACTATTATGTATTTACAACTGTTGGATTTAAAGAATGAGTGAGACTACATATATATGAAGTAGTCAGAATAGGCAAATCCATAGAGACAGAAAGTAGGTTAGTGGTTGCCTAAAGCTGGGAGTAGGTTGGAGCGATAGCTTAAGAGTACAGAATTTTCTTTTCACAGTGATAAAATTCTTCTAAAATTGATTGTGATAAAAATGTTCTAAAATTAAAAAAACCCAAGCTTTGAAATGCGTTCAGCCACCTGTCCATGTTGACTTACGTTGGCAGCCGAGGGGATCATTGGCACTCAGTCCATAGTGGTTGGGCTTGCACTGGTCACACTTGGCTCCTTCCACGTTCTCCTTACATAGGCACTGGCCAGCCACAGACCCCAAAGCAGGATCTGAGTGGCTCACACAAATGCCACCAGATAAGGTTCCATCAGGGTCACACTCACAAGCTGGGGAAACAGACATGCGAATTCATTGTCTTGTTGTTGCTAAGTGCCATCGAGTCGGTTCTGACCCACAGCGATCCTGTATAGGGATTCCGAGAAGCGGCTGGTGAGTTTAAACAGCCGACTTTGCAGTCTAGAGCATTAACCTACAGCCCCACACCAGGAATCCGTCATTGTCTTGTTGTTGCTGTTACATACCGTGGAGTCGGTTCCGATTCATAGTGACCCTGCACAGGGTTTCCTAGGCTGTAAATCTTTACGGGAGCAGAACGCCTCATCTTGCTCCCGCGGAACCTCTGGTAGTTTCAAACCGCTGACCTTCAGGATGGCAGCCCGATTCGTAACCACTATGCTACCATTATTTGCAAGTTGTGGACAACTTGAAATAGCAGCATAGAATTTTACCAACACTATAACTAATGCCTTAGAGCATGAAAATCTGAAGGCTTTTTCCTGTGAAGGACTCCAGCCTGGCAGAGTCTAATTATGTCTTGTGCCTAGGTTTAAGTGTTCCAATGCCCATTTTTACTTGAGTACTTCATACACCTCTGACAGCGGAACTGTCAGAGTTAGAAACAGTGCATTTAAAATCAGTATGGGACCACTTGCCTTGCAGGAACATTCCTAGACACATTCCTCAATGGTCGCCTAGTTGTGATGTCACCAGGGTTCTACACCTAACGATATATGTCTATGTGTGTGTGCATCAAGGGGCATGAGAACGAGAAGGAAACCTTCCACAAAAGCACTGTATTAAATGTCTACCAAATCTTTAAAACAGGGTTAGGGAGTGCATCTGCCCTTCCCTATTGTTACTGATTGAATTGTGTTCCCCTAAAATATGTGTTCTATCTAAATCCTAACCTCTATGCCTGTGGTTATGGAGTCCTGGTGTGGCACTGTGAGATAAAGCACCGGATTGGATTACAAGGTTGGTTTGAAGAATAAGGTTGGCGGTTCAAATTCAGCAGTCGCTCCTCAGAACCCCTATACAGGGTCACCATGAATTGAATGGACTCAATGTTACTTAACAACAACAACATGCCTGTGGTTATAATTCCATTTGAGCTTTTGTTATGTTAGTGAGGCAGGATTAGGTTGCATTTTGAGTCAATCTCTGAGATAGAAAAGCGATTAAGCAAGTAAACAGAATTACTCTGGTAGGGTTGTGGTTAGGAATCAGGCTGTGACCCTTAAGGTGAGCAGTTCCAAACTACCAGCTGTTGCGCAGGAGAAAGATTTGTTGTTGTTGTTGTTGTTGTTGTTGTTATGTGCTGTGGAGTTGGTTCTGACTCATAGCGACCCTGTACAGCGTTTCTGAGTCTGTAAATCTTTACAGGAGCAGTGTTGTTGTTGTTGTTGTTATGTGCTGTGGAGTTGGTTCTGACTCATAGCGACCCTGTACAGCGTTTCTGAGTCTGTAAATCTTTACAGGAGCAGAAAGCCTCATCTTTTTTTTGCAGAACCGCTGGTACTTTCGAACTGCTGACCATGAGATTAGCAGCCCGATTCATGCCACTAGACACCCAATAAAATCTCTTAGTATTACATGATTTAATTCCAGGGAACTATTACTATCAATGGTTGAGACCACCACATTTTTGTTTTTCTTTATCACAATTGACTGTGTTTTGATCATGTTGTTGTTGTTAAGTGTGGTTGAGTCAGTTTTGACTCATAGAAACCCAGTATAGGGTTTCCAAGGAGCGGATGCTGAGCTTGAACCGCCAACCATGTGGTTCAAACCAACCTTGCAGTCCAGTGCATTAACCTACAGTGAGTGTCACACCAGGACTCCATTTTAATTATAGAAGACTTAAAATTAGCCAGCTCTTATGTCTGGAATCTTTCTGTAAATATATAGATTCAAGTAAGGACAATTTAGAGAAAATTTATATGACAATGTTAATTGGTCTTAATATATACCTCATTAATATACCTCATAGTATATAGTCGAAGACATCTTTAGGTAAACTTGGAGAAGTTGGGGAGTCTAATTATGGTAGTTTGTTTGCAAATTCCTCATCTTTTCATGGAAAAACTCCTTGCTCACAAAGAATGACTTTCAAATTTCATGACAGAGAGACTAGTTTTCTGTCCTTAATCTTCTTCAAATGCTCCACCAAGGTTAATATTGATTCTTAAAAAGCAAGACTTTGGTTGATACATATGAAAACACTTTGTTTAGTAATTTTTCCAGTTATCTTTCTAGATTCCTAGTTTATCTGTCTCAAACATTGCATTTTCTTTATTCCACACAAGAGAACAATTTTATCTTCTTTTGCAAATACATAGTTTTAAAAACATTAGTAAAAGATATATGTGTGTGCAATTATAAGTTCTGGTAAAAATTGTAGGACAATGAGGAAACTACTTTAAAGTATGCCTTAAACGATTTATTTTGAGTTCATCAATTCTATTCCTAGTCATATCTTAGGGTTAGTCTTTGTGCATGTGCACAAGGCCGTATGTACAAGAATGTTTATTACGGTATCAAAACAAGAATGGACAAAATACACAGTTTTTTCATACTTATGGGAAGGAACTCTGTGTAGAAATTAAAATCGAATAGCTAAGCTACCTGATAGGGACAATGTCTCAAAATGTTGAGGCCATGGGTTTAAGCCACCAACCTTGTGTTGAGCAGCCCTGTGCTTCTCCTACAGCCATACACCTGGATTCAGGTGAATGGTATAAGGGTGTTTATATTATCTTTATTCTTGCATGCTTAGAAGATTTCATTTAAAAGGCTAAGATTAAAGATAAAATAAAAATATTTTTAAAGGCTGAAAAGAGATTGAGAAAATAAGCAGGAAAAAGGAGCTCTGGTAGCTTTGTGGTTACTAATACGGCTGTGAACCGCAAGGTCAGCAATTTGAAACTACCAGCGGCTCCGCGGGAGAAAGATGAGGCTTTCTGCTCTAGTAAGGATTTACAGCCTTGGAAACCCTGTACGGGGTCGCTATGAGTCAGAACCGACTCCACGGCACGTAACAACAACAACAAATCGAATGCTTTAGCCAGTCTTATTACTTTAACTACTTCCCTAAGCCGACCTCCACCATGTCGAATGAGGATGCCACATCTTTTGAAACATTGCCTTCTCCTGGTTGAATCTGGAATAATTTCCCAATTCACCAGGATCTTCAACCATTGCTGCAAGATGGCTGTCTGTTGTGGTTAAGTGCTGTTGATACCAGGGCAGAACTGCATAATTTGGTCCAATTTGTTTGGGGAAAGAAAAGCTCTGAAAACGGAAGTGTTCTTAGTAGTCCCTTACTTTGTCTAACCTAAAGATTGGCGGTTCCAACAGACCCAGAGGAGTTATGAGGAAAGACCCAGGACGTACTTTTCTGAAGGTCACAGCCCTATGGGACAGTTCTATTCATGGAGTCACCGGGAGTCAGAGGCCACAGGAGTTTGGAGATGCTGTTAGGCAGTGAAGACTGGCAGCCCGTGGGAATTTGCCCCAGCAAATGATAAGGATGGGGACTCACGAATGCACGCATAAGGATCCGAGAGGGACTTGAGGGCGTCCCTGTAGAAAAGAGGTCTGCAGCGTTCGCAGTGCTGTCCCTCCGTGTGGTGCCTGCAGTCGTCACACACGCCCCCACTGCGGCCCCCGCTCTCCAGGTACGCGGTCATGTCGAAGTGACAGAGCTCAGAGTGGCCATTACAGTTACACGCTGAGGAAAGAGACCAGAGTTACTGAGGTTTGGGGATTAGCAAAGCTCCCTGAACTCATCACTGCATTTTCGAATCCTCGATATATTTTAGCCACTCCCCACGTTTAAAAAATAGATATACCAAGTATGCAAAGGGTTAAAATAGGTGATGTCAAGGGATCCTTCTAGCATTAGGATTCTGTAAAATGTGTTCCTGAGATGTTTACTATGTTGTTCGCTGCCAGGGAGTCAAATCTAACTCATAGTGGTACCAGGTGACAGACTAAACTGCTCCACAGGGTTTATTTTGGAGTTTCGTCTTTATAGAAGTGTCCTGGTGTAGGTAAGCACCGAACTGCTCACTGCAAGGTCAGAGGTTCAAATCCACCAACTGCTCCTAGGAAACCCTGTACAGAATCACTATGAGTTGTAGCTGATTGATGGCACTTAGCAATAAACAATAACAATCTCTACAGAAGGACCCTGGTGGCACAGAGGTTAAGTGTCAGGTTGCTAATCAACCTAGTTAGGGGTTCAAACTCACCAGTCTACTCAGTAAAGATTACAGCCTTGGAACCTCTGTGGGGGAGAGGGGTCACTTTGGGTCAGAATAGACTAGATGGCAACAGCTTTTTCTAAAAAACTCTTTCCAGAAGAAGACTAACAGAACTTTCTTCAGAGACACTGCTGTATGGGTTCCAACTGGCATCCTT
The DNA here is from genome assembly GCF_000296735.1 of Chrysochloris asiatica. NCBI lineage: Eukaryota > Metazoa > Chordata > Mammalia > Afrosoricida > Chrysochloridae > Chrysochloris > Chrysochloris asiatica. The sequence continues at coordinate 1,616,533 of NW_006408550.1, forward strand.
TCTGGGTTCCAGCCAATCATAAACCATTGTGCCACCCAGCTGCCTGTGTCACGTGGGTAATCTAGAAGTCCTCTGAATTAGTTTACATCACATTTCCTGTGAAGCAGTGTCTTCATTCACAGATGGTGTTTTAAGTGCCCCTGAGTCCTTCTGATCCAGAGCTACCCTGTATAGTGTTTCTGGGGAGCGTCACACCACTTTAAAGAATAGAAATATATTTTCTCACAGTTCAGAAGGCTAGGGGTCCACATCCGGGGTATTGACTTTAAGGAAATGCTCTCTCTCTGCTGGTTTGTTGCTTTAGATTTCTTTACCTTCCTGATGTAGCGTGTGGGGCAAAACTCTGGACTGCAAGGTTAGTTCGAACCACAAGGTCAACCTTGGAAACCCCTACACAGGGTCACTAGGAGTAGGAACTGACTTGATGACACTTAACAACAACAACAACCCTACTGTCCAGTTCAGGGCTCCTGGTGTGGTGCTGTAGGGTCAGCACTGGACTGCTAATCTGAGGAAACCCTACACGGGGTCTCTATGAATCAGAACTGACTCGCAGGCACTTAACAACAACAACCCTCCAATTCTGCAATTTCTTGGCAAACTTCACAGGGCATTTACCCTCCCACCCCTACCCCCATGCTTACTTCTTGTGTCTAGTCTTTTTATCCCTCAGAGAGCCCACTCTACTCAGGTATGATCGAATAAACATAACAAAGAAGCCCGATCTCCAAAACCAGAATGGCATTACAGGTATAGGGGTTAGGATTCCAACATATATTTTAGGGGGGACAGAGTTCAAGCTATAACAGCTGGGATCCTCAGAAAAGATATGAGAGCCGGCAAAGCACTGGGAAAGCATCATTCTGAGTCACCTCCATCTACATAGGAGGGACCCTGGACCTGTTGCCCACGCCTGAGCCCTGGCCTGTCTCTGCATCACAGGGCAGGAGGGCTGGGAGAAGGCTGCACATCTTTTCCTGCCATCTGAGCTCAGCAGGAAAAGGAGGGAAATACAGTCTGTTTGGGTAACTTGGTTCGTCTTGTTGGGTTTTTCCCTGCCAACAGTCTAGAGTCACTTGTATACTGTGATTTACAGCCTTGAAAATCATGGATGGGATTTTGTTGCTGTTTTCTGGTAAGTGTACTTCTAGTGACCTTTTACCCATTTAGAACTTATTTTTCCCAAATCTGGGAAAAGAAGCTGGATGACAAATTTGCTTGGTAGTTCATCAAAATTTGGAAGCATCAAAGACATTACTAAAAACACAATAAAACAAAACATCCTAATTAGCGTAAATATTTCATAAAAAATATAACAACATGTCAAACTAAATCATACACCTCATGTTGTTCTTATTATCTGATAAATAAGTTTTGAGGCCAGGTTCACAGGATGCACGGTTATTCATAAAAATAGCAGGGATCAGGGTACTAAATTTTATATTCTCAAAATTCCCGGAGTCGCACCGTCCCTGCTGATACAATCATTACAAAACTGTGCCCCTCCTCTGAAAATGTTAGCCTCGTTCTGCATATTGTTGCATTTTTCAGTTAGTTTTTCATCTAAGGGTTTGAAACGTTTTTGATTCTCATGTGTAATAGTTGTCATCAATTCGGACTTTGGACAATCTGTGTAACGAGTAGAACTGCTCCTTAGGGTTTTCTTGGCTGTAATCTTAACAGGAGGAGCTCTGGTAGTGTAGTGCTTACGAATCGGGCTGCTAACCTCAAGGTCAGCAGGTCGAAATGACCAGCCATTCTGCAGGAGAAAGATGAGGCTTTCTGCGCCCATAAAGATTTAGAGCCTTGGAAACCTATGCAGGGTCATGATGAGTTGGAACCGACCCCATGATACTTTACAACCACAACAACAACAGTTGTAACAGGGAAGTCCTGGTGTTGTGCTGTAGGATAATGCACTGGACCGCAAGGTTGGTTTGAATTGCAAGGTCGGTGGTTCAAACTCACCAGCCATTCCTTGGAAACTGTATACAGGGCTTCTATGAGTCAGAACCAACTTGACGGCACTTAACAACAACAACAATATTAACAGGAGACACCCTGGTGGTACAGTGGCTAAGCACTCAGCTTAAGGTTGACAGTTCAAACTCATCAATGGCTCTGTGGGAAGAGATGCGACAGCCTGCTTTCATAAAGATGGTAGTTTGGAGACCCCACGGGGCCAGTTCTTTTCGGTCCTGTGAATCACAGCATCATTGTGAATGGAATGGACTCAATGGTAACAGGTTTGCCTTTTGGTATTTTCAATCTTAACAAAGTCCTAGAAGCAGATTGCCAGATTTTTGCTTCCACAGTATTGTGGGTAGGTTTGAACCACCAACCTTGAGCTTAACAGTCAAGAATAAAACATTTGTGCTTCTCAGAGACCTTAATTAAAAGTTGATTCTGATTTATAGTAAGCCTGCATAGGGTTTCCAAGGAGCAGCTGGTAGATTTGAACCACTGACCTAGTGGTTAGCAGTACAGTGCTGATCCTACAGCACCACACCAGGATTCCAATGAAAGATATTTGGATGTCACACAATTGGAAGTGGGAGTCACAGGTGCACCCGTTTTGTTGCATGCAGTCCACAGACATGAAGTAGATGTTCTCCGAAATAAGGAAACATTGAGCACCCCCAGCCTGTGCTGAGAACTCGTCGTCACCTACGCCTGCAAGTGCTGTCCTGGGTGCCTTCAGCTGGCCTCCAAGGAACATCGTGGAAGAAGTCTTTGCATCTCTCACAGTTCGGGCCATCCGTATTGTGCCGGCAGACACACTGACCGTGAACCTGCGTTGGGTGATAAGTAAACCAAGAGGTAAAAGAGGGCTCATCTTGGAGGACTTTGAGGAGTGGAAAATGACCTGCGAGACATGGGGCCTGCTTCCCACATGTTAATTACAATACCAACCTTGACTACTTTTATGATTGGCTTAACTACCTTTCACATTTTTAAAAACTTAATGTGTTCAGTGAACATTTACAATACACTTTGGTTGTGTGTGTCTTTTCTGAATTCTAGGCTCAGGACAGAACATGCAGACTCACTAAAGGAGAGATGGAATAGGGAAAGAAGTGTGTGTTTAGAACTTGGAAACATAAGGGAGAACAGGAAGCTAGAAAAAAGAAAGAATTTGGAGATAGGTGTGCAATACTTTCGGGTTTCCACGAAAGTGGGCATTTTTTGAAAGGAAGAAACTATTTCCAGTGAGATCTAGAAGAAGTTGACTGTGAAGGTACAGGAGTCTTAATATCAAGTCTTGAATGATTAGGATTAATGAACAGTTTGAAAGCATTAGTAGCCACACTCTCTAGGGCTCTGCATAGAAATACAGTTATTCTATCAATCACTTACTATTAGCCTCAAGAACAAGAGATCTCTGCAGTGAGAAGATACAGAAGATGCAGTGTAATCATGTTGCTTAGATTGGCTATTTCCCTGATTATCAGACATTGTTGAAGCATGTTACTATAGAGTACAGGAGCTTACACACACACAATAGGTCTTCAACCAATTTTTTGGTGAGAGAATGAATGTGGAATTACAGTTCCTCTCCATCAAATCTCCATTCCCTACAAGACAAACCGAAAACAAGAGAAAGACTGATAAAGCCACAAATCCTGCTTACCCATAGTCCTTGCTGGATGCCCTGTATGTGGCAGAATCCATGGGAACCTCTGTCTAGAGAATCAGAAGTTTCCCTAGGTGGCCTGTCAGGATGTTGAATACTATGTGTCCAAACACAAAGCTGCCCTTTCTAATCCACACTCAGCATGAGGATAGTGAAGGTCAGGCAGCAATGCCAACTCTTCTTTTGGATTCATAACTCACCATTCCAGGAGGGCTGAAAACATCTCCCCGCACCTTCTGCACTGGGACACATTCACTGGCATGGCCATTGCAAAAACAGCTTCCCCGAACAACCATCTCATACAAAGCATAGTAGTATTTCTCAAGGGACTCATTTTGCCTCCTTCCAAGCAAAGTATCCCCAAGGGTATGGAGTTTGGTAAAGTTTATCCTCAGGTTTGTTAGTGTCACAAGGTCTAGAGAAAGTAAAGCAATGAATTTGCATCCATTCAAGGAAGCCTTCTTTGGTATCCCTTTAATATACTACAGGGATATGATATTAAGGAATACATATTTGTACTTGGAAATTTAAAAAAAGGAGCTGATGTAAAATATAGAAAGCAATTCATACCCTGGATGTAAGGACTGTAAGGGTTTTCTATTTCAAAACTGGGATCCAAAACCTTTAAAACAACCTGTAAAACAAATGTAGGTAAATTCATAGTATTCTGCCCAAAAACATAATTATCAAATATGGTTCTAAAGAAGAGAACTTAACTTGATAAGAAGACTAAACCATTGCATTCCAGTTGGTGTAGGATACAGGTTATCATTTGGGTAACACAAACAATAATATCAAGAATGAAAATGAATGAAGGTTATTAAATGTTATATGAACAACTGGCCTATAGAGACAGAAATGGTGATACCACTGGTGGAAAGAGCTCTTGAGCTGAGTTCAGATGGAAAATGGACGATGGCATTCCAGCAAGCCATTGTCACATTGGATCTGCCAGGGAATTCTGGAGCTGTCTTCTGCCTCTCACTCTTGTGCTTCACCTGAGGAAACAGTAGCCCACACTCCTGGTGTGGCGCTGTCCGGTAATGCACTGGACTTCAAAGTCGAATTGAACCACAAGATTGGTGGTTCAAGCTCACTAGCTTGAACCCTATACAGGGTCACTATGGGTCGGAACCGACTCAATGGCACACAACAACAATAATCCTACTCTTACTCCAACCCTCTGCTGGTCACCAGCTCTGCTTAGAAGGACATTTCTGGCAAGAGTCTGTCTGAGTAGTGGCCACAGAGATGAGACAACGAATCCAGGAGTAGTGCTAGCCTTTGTGGCTCTTTCCCAAGGTTTAGAACAGGAACTGTGTGCCAGGCTGCCCAGACTTACAAGTGGGGCACAGGCTGAATTTCAGCCCCCACTCACTTTCAGCTGGGCACTCTTGTGTAGGATTACTTTCTATAATGTAATTGATATTTATCTGTGTTTGTGATGAATTCTGGAACCATCTCAATGTTTATTTCAATAGCACATTTAGATACTTCTGGCCCTATAGGATAAAGTCCTGGACCACAAGGTCGATTTGAACCACAAGGCTGGTGGTTCAAATCCACCAGCTGCTCCTCGGAAATCATATACAAGGTTGCTGTGAGTTGGAACTGACTTGATGGCACTTAACAACAGCAATAACAACATTCTCTTTTTTCCAAAAAAACGAACAGCTCAAGTTACATTAAGTAAACACTACCAAAAATTTTAAAAATAAAAATTAACCAGATTAAAAAAAAAAGTTTCATGTAAGTAAAAGAAATCCATGGAAGGAAATGTTACCTCACCACCAGTTGACGGTTCGATGTCTGAATATTTGGAGTCACAAACAAGATCTCCCACTTCCTGGGCTTGGCCAGATGTGCTGTTGGGAAAGGAAGTAGCACAGTCTCTTGCAAAATATCTTAGAACTTTCCAGGTGTGTCCGTGGTCTGTGGAACGTTCAACTAACATTGCAGCAGGCCGAAAAGTCTATGAACAAATGAGTTCAACTTGTAATGCTCTACAAAGGCAGATTGTATTACCCTTCAGATTTTTCAGACTTTGTTTTTTTAAATAAATATATTATGCAGTAAATACACTGAAAACTCTACAAATAAGTATTTATGAACACAGACTTTATCCTCAATCAAATTCCACTTAAAAATATTTATGGTCTGTGAATTATTAATTAAAGAATGATAGGAAGGAAGATGGCATATAAATAAAAGAATAAATATAATTAACATTTTATAGTAATTTGTAGGTGGTTCTCTTTCCTGGAGTCCTTGGGTTGTGTAAACAATTAATGAGCCCATCTGCTAACCTAAAGGTGGAAGTTGGAGTCCTACAGTGGCACCTTGGAAGAAAGACCTATCAATCTACTTCTGAAAAATTGGCCGTTGGAAACCCTATAGCATATTGATGTGCATGGCGTGTCAGTGAGTTGGGATTGACTCAGTAGCAGCCATTATAACTTGTGTTTTTGTTTTCTTCTTTGCCTATAATGTTCCTCTGACAAACTCAACACCAAACCCAAGCAAAACTCAAATCAAAACCCAACCACAAAGTTTACTCTGAGTCTCAGTAACCAATGCAGTGTCTTCAATGAAGAATGTCCTTAGCATTCTAATTATATCTCTATTTCTGCACTTACCACTTGTATTAAAATGTCCTATTTATATGTTTGTGGAGTCCTGGTGTGGTGCTCTGGGTTAATGCACTGGACTGCAAGTTGGTTTGATCTGCAAGTTTGGCAATTCAAACTCACCAGTCACTCCTCAGAAGCCCTATACAGGGTTGCTATGGGTCAGAACTGACTTGACGGCAGTTAGCAACAACAACATATAAGCAATGGACTGTAAAGCACAAGTTCAGCAGTTCAAACCTACCAGCTGATTCTCAGATAACGTATACAGGGTTGCTATGAGTTGGAACCAACTCCATGACACTTAACCACAGCAACCCTTTACTTGACTGTGAGCTCAGGGCAAAGACTCATGTTTCTTCATTTAACATTTTATATTTATTCTTCATTACCAAAATATAGAACCAGCCTGACATCAAAATGAGTCCAATTAGAGAATAACACAGTGATTTTCTCTGGCATTAATAAAGACCTCTCAATTTTTCTTCTCTTGACCATAATCTTTCTATAGTTTCCTAAATATTTTCTATTTCCTGCCCTCTTTTTGTCTTGTGGTTCCTATTACATTAGTGTTTGAAGTTTTCCTTTAGCTGCATCTTCTACTCTTCGAAGGTATTTTTCATTTTGTTTCGCTCTTAGATTAATACTTAGTTTTATTGATTTTTTATCTAAGAACAAAAACCCAAATGATAATGCTCAACCTGGATTTATAGTTTGTCTGTTTGTTTGCTTCTGCAGGGAAGAGAGGAAGTGTAACACCAGCTAAATAGAGAACCTTTTATAAATGATAAAGGGGCTGCAGGCCTGTACATCAGTACCTTAAAGGTCATTATAAGATGACTGAACTGAAATAATGCCTCTAGATCCAGTCTTATGCTGACACGATCAAGACCTAAAGAAAAATCCAAAAAGAACAAAATCAGTGATTTTGAGAGACCCCTATTTATCATGTTAACTCCTCACTGTTGCTTGCATGAGATAAAATCTCATCACTGTTTCCCAATTTGTTGACCACTATGTGCCCAGGAGAGCTATATAAGAGCAAGACAGGATTTCTCCTGATGGTGCCCACATCCATCTTTTTGTGGTAACATACACAGCCACTGTGTGGCAGCACTACATACCACCAGGTAGTGCCACAACATTTCCCAAAAATGGAAAAAGAGGACTCAATTTCCTTGTATGCAAGTTTTAACAATACGTGAACATGAGCTATAAAGCCTTAGCATGATAAATCTAGTGTATCCTTCTCTTTCAACAACTAATAACAGTCATTCAAACTGGAGTGTTATTGTCTCTTGGCATAAAACACAACTTGGAATTTCCCTCTTGGAGTAGGAATCTGTGAGTTCCTCTATGTGTGTTGCTCAGGACTGTGACCTCAACTAGTTAACTCTGATCCATCTGTAGCGTGGGCGAGGAGGGTCAGCCCTCTTTAGAGCAACACTGTCTAACAGAACTAGAGTGAGTCACATATGTGACTACATATTTCCTAGTAGTTGTTAACACTGTCTGTGATAGGCTAATATCCAGATGCCTACAAGGAAGATCAGTTACCACCACTGTTACTCAAATTTATTCACCAACCACTAAAGCCAATGATGATGAATTTGAAGAATTCTACCAACTTCTTCAGTCTGAAATTGATCAAACATGCAATCAAGATGTATTGGTAATTACTGGTGATTGGAATGCAAAGATTGGAAACAAAGAAGAAGGATCAATAGTTTAAAAATATAGCCTTGGTGATAGAAATGAAGCTGGAGACCACATGATAGAATTTTGCAAGACCAATGACTTCTTCATTGGAAACACCTCTTTTAACAATATAAACGACTACTATACATATGGACCTCACCAGATGGAATATACAGAAATCGAGTTGTTTTACATCTGTGGAAAAGGACGGTGGAAAAGCTCCATATCACCAGCTAAAACAAGGCCATGGGCAGACTGTGGAACAGACCATCAATTGCTCATGTGCACATTCAGGATGAAGTTGAAGAAAATTTAAGCCAGTCCACAAGAGTCAAAATGTGACCTTAAGCATATCCCACCTGAATTTAGAGATCATCTGAAGAACAGATTTGACTTATTAGACACTAAAGATCAAAGACCAGAAAAGTTGTGGGATGACATTAAGAACAACGTACAGGGAAAAAAGCAAAAGGTTAGTAAGAAGACAAGAAAGGCTTAGAATCTTTCTCACAGAGTAAGGTTTAGAATATCTGGGACATTTTAATACTTTCAGCACTTGTCAATTTAGATTAGCCACATTTCAAGTGCTCAATAGTCTGGTGTGGCTTCTTGTTGTTGTTGTAAGTGCAGTGAAGTCGGTTTAGACTCATAGTGACCCTGTATGGGGTTTCTGAGGAGTGACTGGTGGATTTAAACCTCCAACTTTACGGTCCAAATTGACCTTGTGGTCCAGTGCTTATCCTACAACACCACACCAGGACTCCTAGTGGTTCCCACATTGTACAGAGCAGCTCTACAGCACAGTGGCTGGGCTGCAGTAAATTGGAATGCCGCTTAGAGCTTCAGGCCAAGCCAGCTTGGGGAAGGACTTGTTACTGGGAGGTCCACCATGTTCCAGGTCTGGAAAGAACTCCTAATCCTTTCCAAAAAAGTCTCCTTTCCTCTCTCTGAAGATCCTGATTTAGAACCCTTATTCTATGTAATTGGCTTATTTGGCTCTGATAGACATTTTGGAGACATTTGTTTCCTGAGGAGACAAGGAACAAATAAATGCTAGGCATGTTTTTAAAACAACTATTGAACAAAAATTGGTGCTGTTCATCAATGAAGATTGGTGTAGTAAAACCCACTATGTGTTCATTAAGGAGACTACAATTAGAGATTCTTAATTAGGATCCAGAATGAACTAACACTTAAAGCTTAAGCTAACAATTTATCAATATCATAGATAAGACTTTAAAGGTCAAAAATCCTAAATGAAAGAAGAGGAAACAATATGGGTAGAAAGAGTGAGAACACAATGTGAAGAATACCATTAGTATTGCTGGTCTGTTCATATAGAAATTGTGAATGGATGTATATTTGGTTGTGCATATTACCAAAATGAACCAGCATGTAGTAGACACTGATCACTCATTTATCAAACAGGTAACATAGAAAAAAAGTCTTATATTATCCTTGCCTTAAGTTATCTTATGCAGTATGACTATTCCTGTACTCTTCTCCACTGGTTTAGGAATTCCTAAGGGAATTATGTTTAGATGTATGAAGACAATAGGTGATTGCAGCCAAAAGTATAACATATGGAGATGTGGTGAGTGGTAGGAGTTTAAGGAAAACTGGAAGAGTCTCAGGAGCTCTGGTGATACAGTGGTTGAATGCTGCTAACAGAAATGTTGGTGGTTCGAACTCACCAGTCACTCTGTAAGAGAAAAATGCGGCCATTTGCTTCCACAAATATTACAGCTTTGGAAACCCTGTGGAATGGTTCTATTCTGTTCTACAAGATCCCTGTGAGTCAGAATCAACTCACCAACAATGGGTGGAAAGGTGCCACATCAGTATTGAAGAGGGGCCGTTATGACTGAGCTAACCTCCATTGGAGAGTTTGACTTGAGTGGACATGAAGGCACATGGAATCCAATGCTAGGAGTGGTACATGAGGAATCCCTGATCTAGTCCACACTTAAAGAGTAAGGGGATAGGAAACACAGATGCATGCCATTATGGGGTACAGTATTACAGCCTTTCATGAATTGTTGTTAAGTGTCGCCGAGTCGGTTCCGACTCATAGCCACCCTGTATAGGATTTTCATGATGAGTTTTCATGAATAGGGAAGGGAATATATTCAAGAGAGGGAAGAATCTCCGTCAGTAGCCAACTACCCTTTCAATTCAATTTTTTCTTTTAAAATATTTGGCTTACAACAAGAGGCAGGTAATTCATTTTTTCCCTCTTGTACTTCCTGGTGTGGTACTGTGTTTTAATGCACTGGACTGCAAAGTCAGTTTGAACATCAACGTCTGCGGTTCAAGCTCACCAGTTGCTCCTCAGAAACCCTATATAGGTTCGTTATGGGTCGGAACTGACTCGACGGCACTTAACAACAACAACAATGTGTTGGAAGAAACACTGGTAGTGCAGTGGCTAAGTGCTCTGTTGCTAACTTAAAGTTCTGTGGTTCGTACCAACCAGGGGCTCAAAGAGAGAACGATGTAACCTTTCACTTGGTGAAGATAACAGACTAGGAAACCCTATGGGGCAGTTCTACTCTGTTCTATGGGCTTGCTACCAGTCGGGTTCAACTTGATGGAAATGGTTTTGGCTTTAGTTTGTGTGTATGTGATGCAGAAGGAAAACACACATGTGCTTACTCTCAGTTGTTCCCCGGAGTTGTTCATTCAGTTGCATCAGTGTGTTTTATATGTGGTGCTGCAGGACAATGCGCTGGACTGCAAAGGTCAGTTTGAATAGCAAAGTCGGCAGCTCAAGCTCACCAATAGCTCCTTGGGAACCCTATAAAGGATCACTATGAGTTGGAACCGACTCGACAGCACGTAACGTCAACAACAACCAACATCTCATAAATGTCCTTATTTTGTACAAAGAACAACAAAAGGATGTACAGACATTTTCTCCTTCCACATGAGAACAGGGTGCATTGTGAGTTATGGGCACAAAATACACTTTGATTTCTCTAAATGGAAATATTCACTTTAAAAATGAAAAATAGCTTTTGTTCTTGAATGGGACTCTACATTCTTGGTGAACACTGTTCCATTTCAGTATAACTTCTTGCTGTGGCATTATTTAAAACCACGCAGAGAGAAAGATGTTTGATTAAATAGATTATGAAGAAATTAAAACTTGGAAAGGATATTTATCATACCGTTTTCAGATTGCCACCATTTCTTTTCTCGTTCTGGCTCAAAACTGGTAATGACATTTTCAATGGTGTGGCTGTTGGGTTGGGTGTACCGATCATATGGAAATCTGGAGTCACAGACAAAGCATTTTTGTTCCTTCTGGAAAACATCATCATTAAAATTAAAAATAAAGGATTGTAATTGCTTATTGTTAATCTCAATTTAAAAACAAGCTGTGCTTACTATATTTGTCTTTCAATCTTGCTAAAAATAAAAATAAATATCCAGAGGAAATAACAAGACACTGCTTATTTCCCATCAATAGGTGCTTAAATACAAAAACAATCTAAATTTAAATATGCCTTACACATTTAAAATTTTTATACATTTAGGGTCCAAGTGTGAATTTTTGTGGAACTAATTTGTTTCTCCTATCAGCGACAGGTGATGTGGAAATTATTTTAAATCATTTAATTTAAATCATTAGGATTTATTTTTGAGTTCAAATTACTTCCTTAAGTTAAAAAAAAAAAAAGGAATATTTGGCAGGAAATTAATTTTTTAAATGGCTGTAAGTTATCTTCAGCCATCAACTTTTCTATTCTAGATTTTATAAACAAAGCATTTGGCAGAAAATCCTCCTAAACCTTTAGATCACACCTATGGGTTTTGTCAAAGATTTTCATCAAATTCACAACAGAGAGGTCCACCACTGGCTAGAAGGTCTTGGAAATGGTTTTGCCTACGATGGATTTTTCAAAGGTTGCAAAAACCTGACTTTTGAGTTTGCTGAATTGAATGAATACATTTGTGACTATACTTAAAACTTTTAATTAGCTTTCCAAAGATTTCCAAAGGTCTGCCCAGGAGCTGCATAATTGTTTTGGCTAATACTTTCAGGACTCTGAAAAAGCTTTTTGCAAAGCTCCCAGGATGCAGGAGCTATTTATTATAATTCTCTGTGCTGGAAAAGGCCTACAGTGGCATGCTGTGCTGGTACATACCAGTGAATGTCATTTGATTGTATGTCTGCCTTTGACTTACAAAGTGCTCCCTGATCTCACCTGAGCTACCTCTCTGCCTTTCCTCTACCTGTCTTCCCCTCACCCTCTTGGCTCTACCTACACTTGCTCCTAACTGTTGTTCTAGCATACCAAGAGCCCTCTTACTTTAGGGCCTTGGCACATGCGATTCTTAAATCTACGTGTTTTCACCTCCTGCTCCTTCCCTTGTTTTAGGTCTCTGTTTAAATGCCATCTTCTCAGAGAGCTATTCCTTGATCACCCTACCTAAAACATTATCCCTTCCCCACCCCATGACCTCTGTAATTCTCTATCCCTTATCCCTACTTGAGACTAAGCAAGTATTGTACAGGTATTGTTTTTTTGCCTGTCTCCATCATTAGAATTTAAACTGGATGAGGACAAGCGTTTTGTTTTGTTTGTTACAATATCCCCATTACTCAGAGTAGTGTGCGATACATAGTAGAAGATCAACAAAATCTGTTAAAAGAGTACATGATAATTTAATGATTATTTCAGCAAGTAGAATCTGTTTAAGTAAACCAGCTAGTCAGATATTTACAGTGTTCATTTTAGAATCACTGGCCTCCATGATCTTTCATTTGAAGAAAACCAAAGTTCCTCCTGGAAATTAAGGAGCAATAGAAGCTAGATCAATTCTGCATATGGGTAAGCTTGCCTCAGATCTGTCCTAAAAGAGCAGCAAGACTAAAGTATTTCTAGTAATACTATGGGAAATATTGAGAAAGTGTTTATCTAACTTCAAGACTTGTTGGCCATTTTTTCTATAAACATTTTAGAAGTATAGTCTTGTTGAGACTGCCTAGAAAAGATTCTTAGTCATAATAACTAGATGTGGGAGTCCAGACTTGGTTAACACTATGAGTAATGTTAACTTGAAGCTTCTGAAGAAAATGCTTTGCTTGGTAACTCTTTGTTAGGTAACAGGTGGAAAAAAAATCATCCCCCCACAAATGTTTATCTAGTATTTGTGGCCCCAACTATAACATTTTGTGAACCTGGCAATATTTTGAGTGTTGTTGTTTTTCCCCCAGCCCTAAAATGTATGATTTACTTTAGACAAAATTAAGTCTCTATGGTTTTATTTGCTTTTGGTTTTGGGTATAAATTTGAAAACTAGAAACAGCAGTTTCTAATTATTGTCAGAGTATGCTGGCTTGTGATAACCAGTGGTTGAAGAGCTAGATAGATAATGCTGCTGGTGGGAACTTTCTGAAATTAGAGTTAAGAACTACTTCCTTGTCCAGACCTGGGTTTAGTAAAGCCACCCGAAGGGCCATCTGGTCTACCAGGCCTTGAATTGAGCAAAAGTCCTCTCTGTAATTTCCTAGTACATGTAGAGAGTTTGCTTTCTTACACAGGTACTTCCCAGTATTGTCTCCACTTATTTATAATCATCATTCATTCCTGGGAACCAATCAGGATAGCAAAGCATTTCCCAGAGACCTAAAGGAATTGCCTTAAATGAACAATTTATGGAAGAGTCTGGGCCCTCACATTAGGCTTATGTCCAACTTCCTTCCTGCACATCCTCTCATTTAACTGGTTGACATGATTACCACAAGCTTTGCAGCAGGTAGGACACTCAGATGACCTCAGATGCCTGGTCTGCTCCTGTGTCACACACACACACGTCAAAAAACAAACTACAAAGCTATTGGTCCATTTAATGAATTGTTCTTTAAGAAAAAAAGGTTAGTGATGCCAAAATATGTTCACATTGGGAATTTCTGATTTTTAGAAAATGCAGTCTTCAAGTGGTATTATGGGGCTGGTGGGCAAGGAATTCAAAGTTATGCACCCCTCATTCTCTAAGGCAGAACAGTGAGAACTCATGTTCAGAATAATGGGCTTGAGGCCCCGAAGAATCTTCAGTCTTCATCATGGGAGTCACTAAGGTGCTGTAGAATAATCACTGGGCTGCTGACCACAAGGTCACCAGTTCAAACCCACCAGCTTCTCTGTGGTAGAAAGATGAGACTGTCTTGTTCCCATAAAGATCCACAGTCTTGGAAACCCTATACAACGTCACTATGAGTCAAAATCAACAGGTTTGGTATAGGAGTCCTGGTGTTGCAGGGGTTAAATGTTTGGCTGTTAACTGAAGGGTAGGCAGTTCCAAGACACCACCTGCTCTGCAAGAGACAGATGTGGCAGACAGATGTGGCAGTGTGTTGTTACAAAGGTTTGCAGCCTTGGAAGCCCTATGGGTCAGTTATGCTCTGTCCCATAGACTAGAATCAATTTGACAGGGATTGGGATGAACTTTTTTGTTATAAGAGTCAGTAAGACAGCTAAGTAGACCAGTAGACTGTATAGTAATTTACAGTCAAAGACTGAACCCAAACACTTTTCTGTCTAACTCTAATTTATAATAAGGATTATAAATTAGGCAGATCTCCCTTATTTACTGATTACTCATATTTTCCTAGACTTTGAATGTGTCTCTTTTCTTTAGGAAGGAGTATTGTCTCCTTCTTTTGAGTTGACTGAGTTGCCCAGATATGCTTAGAAAAAAGAGACATCACCTATTAAACAACATCCCAGCAAGTAACCAAAAGACCAACCCACCTCCAGGTAGCTGAGGATGCAGTATTTCTGGGTTCCTCTCAGCCCGCAGGTGGAAGAAGCTGTTAGCTGAGAACCACGGCCCACTAGGAGGTTACCAGTTGTGGGATGACAGGCACCTCTGTTGCATTCATCTTGAGCTTTTGAGTAACTGAGCAACACTTGAACACAAAGCAAACAGTTAATTACATGGTACAGTTGCCTAAGGAGGCACAAGGCCTGAAAAAGCACCTAGTTAAGTCAGAAAGCTAACAGTATACTTATTTCTAATATCAGTTTTATTGTTTATTAAGGATCTCTGGTGGTTCCGTGTGTTAAGAATTGGGCTGCTAACTGAAAGTTCAGTGGTTCATACCCACCTGGTTGGAAGCAATCCATATTTGTGCCCATTCCAAAGAAAGGGGACCCTACAGAATGCAGAAATCATAGAACAATATAATCAACCAATAATATGGCATGCAAGTAAAATATTTCTGAAGATAATTCAGACAGTTGCAGCAGTGTATCAACAGACAAGTGCCAGAAAATCAATAGACAACAGCCAGATTCAGACGAGGACATGGAACTAGGGGTATCATTGCTGATGTCAGATGGTTATGAGCTAAGAGCAGAGAATTTCAGCAAGATGTTTACTTGTGTTTTATTGACAATGCAAAGATTTTCAAACTCTGTGTAGATCATGAAAAACTATGGATAACACAGATAAGAATGGGTATTCCAGAACATTTCATTGTGATCATGAGGAAACTGTACGTAGACCAATAGAACAGAGCAAAAGGATACTGAATGGTTTAAAATCAGGACAGGTGTGCTCCAGGGTTGTATCCTTTCATCATACTTAGTGCATCTGTATGCTGAGTAAATAATCTAAGAAACTGGATTTTATGAAGAACGTGGCATCAGGATTGGAGGAAGACTCATTAACAACCTGAGATATGCTGTTATTACAACTTTGCTTACTGAAAGTGAAGAGAATTAAATTCCTTACTGATGAAGATCAAAGAGCACAGCCTTCAGTATGGATTGCATCTCAGTGTAAAGAAAACAAAAATCCTTACAACTGTACTAATAAATAAAATCATGATAAATGGAGAAAAGATTGAAGTTGCCAGAGACTTTATTTTGCTTAGATCCACGATTAATACTCATGGAAGCAGCAGCCAAATCTGCTACACAAAACCTCATGTTCAAGAGCAAAGATACCAGTTTGAGGACTAAAGTGCACCAGACCCAAGCCATGGTATTTTGAATTGCTTCATATGCATGTGAAAGCTAGACAATGAGTAAGGAAGATGGAATAAGAATTGATGCATTTGAGTAATGGAGTCGGAAAAGAACTTCAAAAGTACTATGGACTGCCAGAAGAACAAATAAACGGTGAAAGAAGTACAACCAGAACACTTCTTAGAAATCAGGATGGCAAGACTTTGTCTCTCAGACTTAACCTCATATGCATGCAAAAGCTGGACAGTGAATAAGGAAGACCATAGAAGAATTGATGCCTTTGAGTTATGGTGTTGGAGGAGAATACTGAAAGTGCCATGGGCTGCCAAAAGAACCAACAGATCCATTTTGGAGGAAGTGCAGCCAGAGTGCTCCAAGATGGCCAAACTTTGTCTCTCATAATTTGGACATATTGTCAGGAGGAACCAGTCGCTGGAGAAAGATATCATGTTTGGTAAGGTGGAGGGTGAAAGAAAAAAAGAAGACCCCCAACGAGATGGATTGGTCAAGTGACAGCATCGATGGACTCTGTGGCAACAGTAGTGAGGTTGGCCCAGGATCGGGCAGTGTTTCATTCTACTGTGCATAAGGTCACTATGGGTCGATACTGAATCGATGACACCTAACAACAACAACAACAATTAGTTGGGACCAGTCCTTGGCAAAGGACACCATGCTTGGTAAAGTTGAGTGTCAACAAAAAAGAGGAAGACCCTCAATGAGGTGGATTGGCACAGTGGTAGCAGCAATGGCTCAAATGTAACAACAATTTTGAGGATGGTGCCGGACCATGCAGTGTTTATTCTGTTGTGCATAAAGTCACTATGTGTTGGAACCAAGTTGATGGCACCTAGTAACTATAGCAACAGATATCCAATATCCAGAATATACAAATGTATAGAGGCAAAAGTTAGTGGATAGGAGGCTGTGGGGAAGTGGAAATGGAGAATTATTTCTAAAAGCACATTGGATTCCTGTTTGGGTTGATGAAAAGCTTGGAAACAGATAATAGTAATGGTTGTAGAGTATGGTAAACGAATTGTACACTTAAAATGGCAAATTTTTATTATATTTTTATCCCAGGAAACATTTTTTTTAAAAAAAGGATGTTGAGGATAAAATAAATTTGGGTAATAATATTCCTCCTTTGACTATTTTGCTGATGTTCCATGTGGATTAAGTAAGATTCTCCTTAGTGATGTATTTGTGTAGACAAGTTTCATCCTGAATCATTTTATTGCAATTGTTGGCTTAGAGATTTAGCATGTTTTTATAACTTGACTTGACCCAACTTGTTCTAATCAGATATGTACTTTTCAGAAGTAGAACTATTCCAGGATATAGAGAAATTGAACTACTATTCATAAAATATTATATATGAGAATATGAATTTTTTTTTTTTTTTTTTGCATTTAGAATACTTGGCAACAACAGGTGATTAGAACCATGAGCAGTTGAACTAACTTTCATGCCTGAACATAGACTCAGCAAAATTCTTCTGGGCAGAAATTTTCAACTGTTAGATTATCACAGCAACAGGGTGGAACTGATTCAGAGAATAAAGATGCTCATATCTCTGGGCAACCACTGTGTTCCCTTAAAACTGACATACAGCTCGAACATAGAATCACATTAACAATTCATTTAGGAGATCTGCTCATTTATAGAAAACTTGGAGTAAATTCTTCTATGAAATGAAGGATCACTTTGTAGAAATAATTATGATTTCATGATTCATCAATTTAATAATTTATTATTACATTTTAAAAAGATGTGAGATAGTCTCACATGCTTTGGAGCTCACTTCAGTGTTTTAGAGAAGGCAAGCACATACATTCATGTAGTCATACTCATTTAGTTACTATGGATAAGGAACTGTGCAAAGAACACATGTCAGATAAGGTTCGTACTTTCCAGCCAGCTCCCCAAACCCATGGGGCCAATGCACTTTTTGGTTTTTGTTCTTAACTCTCTCAGTCAAAATGCCTGACCATTATTAAATAGACTCCAACATTATAAATATATATCTATCTATATATCTAGATCTAGATCTAGATATATAGATATTACTATAAATATAAGTCTATACATGTGTGTACATATTACTTGCATTTAAAACTATTCATAATTAGTTTGGGCATTTCCTGGTTGGTAATTCAGACTTCCACCATTCATCTGTCAGTCTGTCATACTTTGTTGTTGCTGTCGAGTTTGTTCCGACTCATAGCGAAGCCGTATAGGGTTTTTGACAAGCAACTGGTGTGTTTGAACTGCTGACAGACTGGGTAGAAAGACTTGGTCACATATTTCTGAAAATCAGCCCATGAAACTCTTATGGATCACCATAGAATGTTGACGGAAAGATGGAGTGCTGGAAGATGAGCCTTCTAGGTTGGGAAGCATTCAGATTATAGTGGTTACAAGAATGGACTCCAAACCAATCATCATGAAGATGGTGCAGGACCATGGAAACATGCTTTGGTCTGTTGTAATTGGTGCCAACTCAGTGGCAACTAATAACCACGACTACATAGCCATGGGCAGCCCAAGAGATTTGGGATAGACCACGGCATATTTAGAAATCCAGGTTCTATTTCAGTAAGGCCATTTCTAGTCAAGCTAATTTAGTTTTGAAGAGTTCTCCCATGAGAGGGGTGTCTAGTCTGGAAGGGCTCTCTGAGCAATTGGAATGTGGGCTAGTGTGGTGCTGAGGGTTAATGCACTGGACTGCAAGGTTGGTGGCTCAAGCTCACCAGCCGCTCCTTGGAAACCCTATACAAGCGGGCTACAAGTTGGAACCAACTCAACAGCACTTAACAGCAACAACAACAACAAGGTAGACAATAGAGTGGCTATAGAGCAGTGACTTCCTGCATTCCCTTCAGATTTCAGGCACTGGTAGAATCCCACAGAGCATTCCAAGTAGCTGTAGATCATAACAACTCTCTAACCAACCGAGGTCAGCTGTAAGCCTCATAGTCCTGGGGTGTGGAGTATAACCTGATAGTCCCAGGTGGACCAAGGGAATCTGCTCCCACTGGTCTGTGGCTCACATTGAAGAGGAGGGAGTTTTCAACAGAGAAAGAATGAGTAGCTCCACATCCAAGCCTTTCTTCTTTCCTCCCTTACCAGCAAAGCTAGCTGCAAAATGACTCCAGGGCTGGGGAATGGCAAAATTACAAAGGAGAGATTCTTAGTTTGCTTCCCTGAAAACACTGAGAATGCATTTTTGAAGAGAAGATTCCAAGAAATTTACTTAGCACTCAGTAACCAAAGGCAGGGCCTCTGTTGCTAGAGAAAATTATTGTTGAAAACATCTTTTCTATGACTAATGCCAATTATTCTCAGCTCATTGAAAACAGCAGAAGCATGGTGAATTAGACTATTTCACTTAGAGCTGTTTGTTACTTATTTAGAAGAAAAAACATTGCCTCTAAAATCTTTTTAAGACCCTTGGGATAATCGCTACATTCAAATTGGTGGTTATGTGCCGTGGAGTTGGTTCCAACCAATATAGACCCTGTATAGGGTTTCTGAGTCCGTATATCTTTACAGGAACAGAAAGGCTTGTCTTTCCCCTCAGAACTGCTGGCAGTTTTGAACTACTGACCGTAAGATTAGCAGTCTGACTCGTAACCACTATGCTACCAGAGCTGAGTTATTTGAATACACATACACACACACATTATATTGTCAGTTGAGAAGCTGAAAGTATTTTACCAGGATTATTTACTGATGATAACATTCCATTGAACTTCCTTTGCCTTTGAGTCTATTCTCACTTATGGCAAACCCAAGTGTTATTAAGTAGAACTGCCCCATAGAATTGTCTTGGCAGTAATCGTAGTGCAAATAGATCTGCAGGCCTTTCTGCCGTGACCCTGCTGGATGTATCTGAACCTCCATGTTTAGGTTAGTAGTATTTATGTGTGGATACTAAGCATGACTAAGTGGATTTCTAATCGCATGACATAGTCACACCGCTCATATAAATCCATTGTCTTCAAGCTGATTTAGACATATAGCACCCCAATAAGACAGGGTGGGACTGCCTCACAAGGTTTCCAAGGCTGTTATTTGCAGAAACAGATTGCCACTTATTTATCCTGTAGAGCAATGGGTAGGTTTGGACCACCAACCTTTGGTTAGCAACTAGCATTTAATCTCTGCCCCAGCAGTGCTCTTGCAGATATATATAGAATTATAGAATAAAAATAATTGGATATGCTTTAAAATGACTTCTGCTCAAGTTTTTAATACAATTCAACACAGGCAGAAAATAGATTTTGACAACTAATACTCACCAAGGTGCAAAAAAAGGGTCAGTTGAAATTGCATTTCTTTGTCAGGAAATGATTAATTCCAATTTTTCTAGTTTAAGATAAGTCAACCTTGTAGTTCTGTACATTAATCCACAGTGCCACACCAGGACTCTTAACAACAACAAGAAAAATAGGTCAAAGTCAGTGCCTGGTACAGTCAATTATTAATGTCTGCAAATAGTAGTATAAGCCCTCAGATTTGCCCGATAGTCCCTATTCTTTAGGAATACAAAGCACTTTCAGCACTCTAGTCCTTGAAAAATAATAATGTCCCAAATGTCTATGTGACTTGTTATTAATGTTTTAAAAATTGTAACATCACAAAATGTTTTCTAGAAAATAATATAAAACAAAATCAATTTTCTTAGCATATTTTAATTCTTTTTTTTTGCCCATTCATATTGTCATGACATTTTTCCTTTAAAAATTATACAATCAATGCATACACATTGTAGAGAAAGTTCAGATAGGCAAAATAGACAAAATCTCATCTGTAGTATGGCATCTAGAGAAAAGCAGTATTGATATCTTGCTGGATGTTCTTCCAATCGGTTTTTTTTTTTTTTTTGCTTATAAATATTGTTCAAATATGCTATAATGCTATATATTGTTTTAGTTAATATGGTGGTGGTGGCGGTACTGCTGGTGAGCTGTTTCTGACTCATAGAGACCCTATATAGGGATTCCAAGGCTGCAAATCTTTACGGAAGCAGAAAGCCTCATCTTTCTGCTGGAGGAATCAAACAGCTGACCTTTCAGTTAGCAGCCCAATGCATAACCCACTATGCCACCAGAGCCCCTTAATAAATGTGGAAGGGCTTCAAAATAGAAAATGGAATTTAAAGATCATGGAATTTTTCCATGAACGTTTTGAAGGCCCTCATATATAATAAAACATCTTTCAGCACAAACTATTGTGCTTTTTACAGTAGTGATTTTTGATCTAGTGAAGGGTGTCCGGATCACCTGGGGCTTTTATAAGCCAAACTTGCACCTCTTCCCTTTGTAGATTTAGCTGTGCCCCATTGGAGAGACACCACGCTTCTGAGAGTCATTTTCATGGGAGCATATATGTTGTTGTTGTTAGGTGCCCTTGAGTCGGTTCTGACTCATAGCAACCCTATGCATAACGGAACTAAACACTGCTCGGTCCTGTACCATCCTCACAATTGTTTAAAACATGAGCTTGTCGTTACTCCCACTGTGCCATTATGTGGGAGCAACACAGAGAGCAGAGTGTCTCTGCCCCTCGCTGGTTGGGAGGGATGAACACACACTGCTCTGATATACTAGGATTTTATATTAGTGTATAATATTAATCTGAATCCATGGACCACAGTCTATTTACAGAGTCCCTAATATTTGATATCAAAGAGCACAGCCTTCGGTATGGATTGCATCTCAATGTAAAGAAAACAAAAATCCTCACCACTGGACCAATAACCAACATTCTTATCAATGGAGAAAAGGTTGAAGTTGTCAAGGACTTCATTCTTCTTGGGTCAACTATCAACACTCATGGAAGCAGCAGTGAAAAAATCAAACGACGTATTGCATTAGGCAAATCTGCTGCACAA
>NW_006408550.1:1638822-1670525 GCF_000296735.1 Chrysochloris asiatica
GTACTGCTTGATGGCACCTAACAACAACAACAGCATTTGATATGTACTTTGTTTCTAATATTTTTCTATTACAAATAGTTCTGTTACAACTATGTGTATTCTTAATTATCCCTTGATGTTGTTAAGTGCCATCAAATTAGTGCTGACTGATAGAGACTCTGTATACGATTTTCAAGGAGTGGCTGATAGGTTTAAACCAGTGATCTTTCTGTTAACAGGGGTGAAAAAATTAAATGCACATGTGCTGGACTGCAAAGTTGGTTTGAACTGCAAGGTCAGCAGTTCAAGCTCACCAGCCACCCCTTGGAAACCCTGTACAGGATTGCTGTGATTTAGAACTGACTTGATGGCATTTAACAGCAACATATATAAATATATATATATATAACCTTTCAGTTAGCAGCTGGGTGCTTTAGCCACTGTGCCACCAGGGTTCCTTTTAGTTGCATCTTACTTAGTACAAATAGTCCAGTGCATATACATACACATTCAGCTTCTAACTGAAAGGCTGGTGGTTTGAATTTCCCCAGAGTTTCTTTGAAAGGAGGCCTGACAACTACTTCTGAAAGATCACAGCCATTGAAAACCCTACAGAGCACCACTGCACCCTGAAACCCATGGGGTCTCATGAATCAGAAATCATGTAGCACATTGTCAAATTGTCCCAGGTTACACTCTTACCAACAATAGCTTATGAGAGCATCAGTTCACCTGAGCTCTTGTCAACATTGTGAATTATCTATCTTTGCATTTTTGTCAATTTAGATATGCAAATAAATAACTCATCATTATTATTATTTGAAGATTTGTTGTTGTTGTTAAGTGCCATCGAGTTGGTTCCGACCCATAGCAACCCTGTATATAGGGTTTTCGAGGAGCTGCTGGTGAGCTTGAACCGCCGACCTTATAGTTCAAACAGCTTTGTAGTGTGGCGCATTAACCCACAGCACCACACCAGGATTTGAATATAGTGAATGTAAATATATTTTTTATGTATTTACAAGTCAGAGTTATTTTTTATATTCTTTTTCAAAACCTGTCCTAATGAATTCTTTGTTTATTCTACTAAACCCATACTCCTGATCCCTTTAATCCCACATTCCCTGTATTAAGTCAACCCTAGTATACCACTTCCTACTCTTGTCTCATGCTGTTTCCCTTTGCCCTGAATGCCACGCTCCCAAACTAAAAGCCAGTGTCTCTGTGAAATCTTTTAGGATTTGAAACACCCAGTTTTAGTACATTTCCCATGCGGTGATCCAAGTCTCTCTAGAGTTAAATGTTCATTTCTGAAGCCCGATGTCCTACTGAGCAACACTTCCGTTTCACCTCAGTGTGAAAAAACAAGCTCTGTCAAGGAAGTCTGGCTACCTACAATTTGGGACTAATGATTTCATATAAATCCTGAAGAAGACCTAAGGAAGAATCCAGAGTGGAACCTGAGGGAGGTCTGTTCTGGACAGGCTACTTGGGCCAAGCACTTCTTTTAGGTGGTGCTTTCGTGTTGCCTTGTTCTTAGAGCCATGTCAGTGAACTTCCTGCCCATTGCCCAACTATACTTTCGGTAACCTGAAATTCCTAGTTCTGAGGTTGTCCTAGATTCAGAAATCCTGTCTTCATTGCTTCATTCTGTCCAGGGATGCAGAGAGATTGGCAACATGGTAATCCTTTTAATAAGAATGAACAATATAAGCACAATATTAAGTTATTAGTATTTTTACAGTCAAAGAGTACAATGGGTAAGCACTGGACTGCAAACTGAAAGCCTGGGGTTCATACCCATTGACAGCTTTGGGGGTCTTGTAAAGATGAAAACAAAAACCAAGCCCACTGCCACTAAGTCAACTCCAGCTTATAATAAACTGCTCTGCGAGGTCTCTGAGACTCTGCATCTTTAGAAGACCAGATGACCGCATCTTTCTCTGTCGACTAGCTGGTAGGTTTGAACTGCCAGTCTTACAGTTAGCAGCCCAATGTGTAGCCCACAGAGCCACCAGGGCTCTTTGTAAATATTACAGCCTGGAAAATCCTATGGGAGCAGTTCTATTTTGTCATTTAGGGTCACTATAAGTCAGAAACGAATCTTGACAAACATCAACAACATAAGTAATGTCAGTAGGTCCCAAACTTCATTGCACCTGAGCTGCTTTCAGAAGATTGATGTTGAGTGCTTTACTTCACCAAGCAAGATGTCCTTCTGCAGGAACTAGCTCTTCATGATAATATGACCAAAGTATATAAGATGAAGTCATGCCATCCATGCTTCTAAGGGGCGTAATGGCTGTACTTCTTCCAACACAGATTTGTTTGTTCTGATAGTCGGTGGTTTGCCATTGAGTTGGTACCAACTCATAGTGATTTTATGCAAAACAGAACTCTATGCTCAGTCCTGAGCTAACCTCACAATCATTGCTACACTTATGCCCATCTCTGCTGCAGTCACTATACCAATCCATTTCCTTGGAAGTCTTCCTCTTTTTCTCTAACTCTCCATTTTACAAATCATGATATCCTTCCTCAGGGACTGCTCCCTCCTTAGAATATGTCTGAAGTGTAAAAGACCAAGTCTGGCCGTCCTGGCTTCCAGGGAGCAGTCTGGCTGTACTTCTTCCAACACAGATTGATTTGTTCTTTTGGTAATCCATGGTACTTTGAATATTCTTCTCCAACACTATAGCTCAAATGCATCAATTCTTCTATGGGTTTTCCTAATTCGCTGTCCAACTTTCACATGCATATGAATTTATGGAAATTACCACGGCTTGGGTCAGGCATACCTTAGTCTTCAAAAATGACATTTTTGCTCTTCAACACTTTAAAAAGGTCTTGTGCAGCAGATTTGTCTAATGCAATGTTTGATTTCTTGACTGCTGCTTCCATGAATGTTGATGGTTGATCTGAGCAAAATGAAGTCTTAACAACTTCAATCTTTTCTCCATTTATACAGATGTTGTTTATTGGTTTAGTGGTGAGGATTTCTGTTTACTTTATATTGAGATGCAATGCACGCCAAAGACTGTGGTCTTTGATCTTCATCAGTAAATATTTTAAGTACTCTTTACTTTCAGCAAGCAAGGTTGTATCATCTGCATATCGCAGGTTGTTACTGAGTCATCTTCCTATCCTGATGCCATGTTCTTCTTCATATAATCCAGCTTCTTAGATTATTTGCTCAGCGTACAGATTGAATACGTATGGTGAAAGACTACAACCCTGGCACACATCTTTCCTAATTTTAAACCATTCAGTGTTCCCTTGTTCTGTTCTAACAACTGACTCTTGTTCTATGTACAGGTTCCTCAGGAGCACAATTAAGTATTCTGAAATACTCATTCTCTGCAATTCTGTCCATAACTCGTCATAATCCACACAATTGTAAGCCTTCTTGTTGTCAATAAAGCATAGATAAACATCTTTCTAGCACTCTCTGATTTCAGTTAAGATCCATCTGACATCAGCAATGACATCCCTCTTTCCACATCCTCTTCTGAAACTGGCTTGAACCTCTGGAAGTTCTCTGTCAAAGTATGGTTTCAGCCATTTTTAAATTATCTTTAGCAAAATTTTGCCTGTATTGGATAATAATGATATTGTCCGATGATTTCAGCTACCTGCTGAGTCACTTCTTTTTGGAATGGGCATAAATAAATCTCTTGCAGTCAGCTGGCCAGGTAATTGTCTTCTAAAATTTCTTGGCATTGATGAGTGAGTACCTACAGTGCTGCATCAGTTTGTTGAAAGATTTCAATTTGTATTCCATCAATTCCTAGTGCTGTGTTCTTTGCCAATGTTTTTAATGTATTTTGGACTTCCTTCACTATCATTGGCTCTTGATCATATGCTACCTCTTCAAATGGTTGAACATCAACCATCTCTTTCTGGTACAGTAACTCTGTGTATTCCCTCCATCTTCTTTGATGCTTTCTGCATCCTTCATTATTTTGCCAATAGAATCCTTCAATATTTCAAGTTGAGGATTGAACTTTTCCTTCAGTTACCTCAGCTTGAGGAATGCTGAGTGTGCTCTTCCGTCTTGATGTTCTAACTCCAGGTCTTTGCACATTTCATCATAATGTTTGACTTTGTCTTTTTGAGCTGCTGTTTGAAATTTTCTATTCAGCTCTTGTATCTCCTCATTTCTTCCATTTGCTTTAGCATCTCTACACTGGAGAACAAGTTTTAGAGTCTCTTTTGACATCCATTTTGGTTTTTTCCTTCTTTCTTAGCTTCTTAATGACCTTTTGCTTTCTTTTTGTATGATGTTCTTGATGTCATCGTACAACTCTCTGGTCTTCAGTCTTTAGTGTCTAATGCATCCAATCTATCATTCAGATGATCTCTAAATTCAGATGGAATCTGTTCAAGGTCATATTTTGGCTCTCATAGACTTGTTTTAATTTTCTTCAGCTTCAGCCTGAACTTGCATATGCACAATTGATGGTCTGTTCCACAGTCTGCCCCTAGCCTTGTTTTGGCTGATGATATGGAGCTTTTCAACCACCTCTTACCACAGATGTAGTCAATTTGATTTCTGTGTATTCCATCTGGTGAGGTCCATGTGTATAGTCATCTTTTATGTTGTTTTAAAAAGGTATTTGCCATAAAGAAGTCTCTGGTCTTGCAAAATTCCATCATGCAATCTCCAGCATCATTTCTATCACCAAGGCCATATTTTCCAACTACTGATCCTTCCTCTTTGCATTGCAATCACCAGTAATTATCAGTACATATTGATTACATGTCTGATCAATTTCATACTGAAGGAGTTGGTAGAATTCTTCAATTTCATCATCACTGGCTTTACTGGTTGGTGCATAGATTTTAATAACAGTTGTATTAAATGGTATTCTGTATAGGTGTACGGATGTTATCCTATCACAGACAATGTTATACATCAAGACAGATCTTGTTATGTTCTTTTTGATGATGAATGCAATGCCATTCCTCCTGAATTTGTCATTATAAACCATGTGATTGTCAGATTCAAAATGGCCAATACCAGTCTATTTCAATTCAATAATACCTAGGATATCGATGTTTTTGTGTTACATTTCATTTTGATAACTTTCAATTTTCCTAGATTCATACTTTATACATTTCATGTTCAGATTTTTAATGGATATTTACAGCTGTTTCTCTTCATATTTATTGTGCCCCATCGCAAATGAAGGTCCCAAAGGCTTTACTCCATTCATGTTCTCATGGTCAACTCGATTTTGAGGAGGCCTGTCTTTCCCAGTTGTATTTTGTGTGTCTTCCAACCTGTGGGGCTCATCTTCTGGCACTATACCTGACAATATTCTGGTGCACTACATCATGTTTCAACATTCAATATTCTGGTTAAAAATGGAACATTTCCAGCCCCTAACCTAAAATGTACTGATACATACACCCTGGGGTAGGACATAGCACTGATGCATATCCAAGTTCTCTGCATAAGTCTGGAAAACCTTGTCCTAAGTAGTTCCAGGTCCACTGTGAGGATGAATCTACTCATGGTCCTGCTCTAAGAACCTACTCTGATGGGTGCTTTCCTAAATGTCTGTGTGGTCTGGTGATCCCTAGTTACACACAGAACAGGTGGGTGGGGGCACCCTTACTGGGCTCTGTCTTAACTGGACCCTTTCCTGCCCAAAGGCATGTGTTTTTCTTAGTTTACTAAGAAAAAGTAAAGGGTGAGTGGCTTCCTTTTCTAGCCCCTCAATATCCCAAACTGATTTAGCATTAAAATAGAAACTTTTTATATCATTAATAAGGGAGAGAAGAGCCAAAGGCAGTTTTCCTTCTTTCTAACATGTGAAACGTCTCTCTCTGAGTAGGGGTATTTTTATTACCACAGCCATTATTACTTCTTAGAGCATAGAGTACACTCTGTTGTTGTTTTTTAAAATAATTAATTGCTGTTGTTAAGAATATGCACTGCAGAACACACTCAGCAATTTCTACATGTTTTTAAAGAAGTAACAGCTTTATTGAGATATAATTTACGTGCTATTAAATTCACCCTTAAAGTGTACACATAAATCCAGGTTTTAATATTTTTAGAGTTGTACAACCATCATCATGATCTAACTTTAAAACATTTTTTTCACTTCAAAATGAAGCCCCACATCCATGAGCTAGCATCCTTTAGGTACTCTGGACCCATATCTTAAGAAACAAAAAACCAACTTCCTCTCTCTACTGATTTCCCTTTTCTGAACTTTCGTATGAGTGGAATCATATAGTATGTGTTCTTTTGTGTCTGGTATCTTTCACTTAATGTAATGTTTTCAAGTTTCATCCACTCTGTGGCTTCACTCCTTCTTATGGCTAAATCTTACCTCATTGGATGCATATATCACATTTGTTTACTCATCAGTTTATGGGCATTGGGGGGAGGGGGCTTGTTTCCACTTTTTTGTTATTATGTATAATTCATGTACTAGATTTTATAGGGATATAATGTTTTCATTTTTATAGGTAGATAACTAATAGTGGAAACATTGTATTTTTAAAAAAAGCTCCCAGCACTTGTCTGTCAGTGTGTAGTATTGTGGTGGCTTATGTGTTGCTGTGATGCTGGAAACTATGGCCCCAGTACCACTGGGTGGACAGATTTCAGTGGAGCTTCCAGACTAAGACTAAGACAATGAATAAGGAAGACCATTGAGAATCGATGCATTTGAATTATGGTGTTGGTGAAGAATAATGAAAGTATTATGAACTGCTAAAAGAACAAATAAATTTGTGTGGAAAGAAGTACAGTCAGAAAGAAAGCTTCTTGGAAGGGAGGATGACAAGGCTTCATCTCTCATACTTTAGACATGTTGTCAGGAGGGACCAATTCCTGGAAAAGGACATCATGTTTGGCAAAGGATAGGGTCATCGAAAAGGGAAAGGTTCCACAATGAGATGGATTGTACAGTGGCTGCAACAATGGGCTCAAACATGACAATAATTGCGAGGATTGTGCAGGACTGGACAGTGTTTCTTCTGCTGTGTGGATGATCCCTATGAATTGGAACTGACTTGATGGCACCCAACAACAACTAAACTTCCCTAACAGATTGTAAACATCTGAAAGCAAAAATTCATCTGCTTATCTCCAGAAGTAGTTAGAAAAATAGCAAAAGCATTTGTTGACTTGAATTCACAGTAGTTTGCCTTTCTTGTGGTAAAAGACATCAGTGTCTAATCTTAGCATGGATCTTGTACACAGTACTTTCTGGATTTTAAATGACTGACCATTCTACTAATGTCACCTCACCTGCCCTCACTTAACGTCTTGGGGAGATGTGCGCAGGAGTTACTCCTCCCTGCTTGGGCTCCTTTCACCTCAGGTTCCAGGTTCTTGTATCCATTGTCCATTCTGGGTGCTTCCTGGTGCTGACCTTT
Source organism: Chrysochloris asiatica (assembly GCF_000296735.1). Classification (NCBI taxonomy): domain Eukaryota; kingdom Metazoa; phylum Chordata; class Mammalia; order Afrosoricida; family Chrysochloridae; genus Chrysochloris; species Chrysochloris asiatica. The sequence continues at coordinate 1,646,200 of NW_006408550.1, forward strand.
TTCATACTTATTCCTCATTGCCTTGTTTATATTTTTTGTTCTTATAGTCTGTGACTTCCTCCCCATCTCCATATTCATTTACTCTAATGTGGAACTAGGACTTTTTTTGAATCTGTAGATTTAGATAATATAATAGGGAGCACTGAGAGATCATAAGGATGATTAGATTTAATCCCTTTATCTAGTCTTAAAATTTCTTATATCATGAAAAACTCTAAAGGAGGTCATTCATTCTAGGTATTTATCTCCTTTTACAACTGTTCTTAAAACTACCTTGTGAGAAGCAATCTGATTCTGACTCACATCTAGTGAAAGGTTGACATTTTCCAGTCAAAGGAACTGACTTGTGGTCTGAAGTATTTATACTATGGAGTTCTGTGGGTTCAATGAAATGATGGGTGGAAAATGAGCTTTGACACCTGATTTCTATTTCCTCTTCTTAAGTAATGGCAGTGGTCCCAAAGAAATGCCAACACCAAGTTTAAAATCCCTTAATTGGGCTAACTCTGTTTTTTAATTTTTTTAATCCTTGAGTCGCTGGGCAATGAAGAAGTGATCTAATTCTGGCTAATTTAGGTTGCTAAAAATATTATCTCTTAAAATGGTCCAACAAAATGTGGTCAAGGGACTTACACCATCCTTGATTTTTTTCACTTCTCTGTCACCTTGCAAATGGATTCTTGACCTTTCTGTTACCTTGTGTATCCCCTCACTCAGTTCTGCATCTTAAAATATATCAGTGAAAATGGATTATGACTGACGCTGGTAAGTACCCTGAAAACACCTAGGCACATATCAACTTTCCTGCTTCCCAGTGGTACAGTGATTCCCCAAAGAGAAGGTTTTTGTAGGTATTTTTGGATATTACATAGGAGATTGGGATGCTGCTGGCATCTAGTGGGTAGAAGTCAAAGATACTGCTAAATAAACATCCCACAATGCACCTGATAAGAAGCCTTGGCTTGAGTAGTGGAGCGCTAACTGAAAACTGTCAGCTGAAATCCCCCATATGTTCCGTGGGAGAAAGATGATGCTCTCTGCACCCATGAAGCATTACAATCTTGGAAACTCTAAGGGACCAGTTCTAGTTTACTGTCAAGAGTCACTTTGAGTTGGAATTGACTTGATGACAGTAGGTGTGATGTTTGCTTTTTGTTTTTTAATGCACAGAACAGTCCCTGACACACATATGCACACTAAAGAATGATCCCATTCAAAATACCCATAGTTCTGAGCCTCAGAAATCCTGCAAGTGGCTTCAGTGCCCTTAACCATTGACCTTACATTGACCCCTTCATTTCCATAAGTTGCTCACCTCTGTTCTTCTTTTCCATCTTTTATTTCACATTTGAGGTGATGTAAGCTGAGCATTTTATTAAATCTGGAAACTTTGAGAAGCGTTATTATTGGAAATCACCTACTGAGGTATTATAAAGCCCACAGGTGCACATATCAACATAATTTTAAAGACAGTGGTAATCTCACCCACATCCTTCCTTTGTCAAAACTATAAATCCAATCAGTGCACTGCTTTTCTGGTTGGTTTCACAGAGTTGACATTTGAGACTTCTCGTAGGGGGTACTGAGATTTTGTTTTCTTTCATTGGTGAGTCTGAGTTACTTATGTAAAAGTCACTGGGATTAATAAGCATAATATGATCTCTTCTATAGGTGACAAGCATGCAAATGTGTTTACAAAGGCATGAGGTCTATTTTGGTAGTTGTTTAATGAATGCAGTTAGATGAGAAATCAATAAACACGAATCCATTGCGATCAAGTGGATTCTGACTCATCCTGATTCTATAGGATGGAGTAGAACTGCTCCATAGGCTTTCTGAGGCTGTAAATCTTTATGAGAGCAGAAAGCCTCATTTTCTTCCAAGGAGCAATTGATGCATTTGAACCCACTGAGCCGCCATGGCTACTTTGTTGCATGATTGTTGTTGCTGTTGTTAGGTGCCGCTGAGTCGGTGCCACACTCCTAGTGTGGTGCTGTAGGATCAGCACTGCACTGCAAACCACAAGGTCAGCAGTTCAAACCCACCAGCTGCTTCTCAGAAACCTTGATACAGGGTCGCTATGAGTCAGAACTGACTTGACGGCACTTAACAATAGGGTTTCCCAGGCTGTAAACATTTACAGGAGTGGAACCCTCATCTTTCTCTTTTGGAGAGGCTGTTGGGTTTGAACCACTGCCCTTGTGATTAGCAGTCCCATGCTTATCCTCAGTGCCACCAGTTCTCCTTTTGTTAGATGTGTTGCTGTCAACACTAAAATATATTAAATTGACAATGACTAACTTCCGGGCTTTACTAATGGTTTTAATATATTAGCTATTCATTAGCATGGCCTCATCTGTTCTCACTGGAAGGTTGAAATCTGTCCAACATCTGATCTGTTTCCTCTCCTTTTTGTCCAGTTTAGATGAAATAGCTGCAGGCATGAGGTGCATATGAAGTCTAACCACCCAGCTCCCAGGCCCACCAGTGGAAACAGGATTTGCTAAGCCATCTTTCCACAGAAGAGGCATGCTCTCCATAACTCTATCTGCACCTATGTTCTGAAAATAACATGGTAATTTATAGCACAGAAAAGGTATAAATATTTTCATATTTGCCCTTAGTTCTTTTTCTAATGTGCTTCAGTGAAATGGAAAATTTCATGTCTCTAAAATGACAAGTCCCATAGAAATCTTAGTTTTAACTTTTCCTTCTTTGTGTGACACTTATTCCTTCATGCTACATCTGGAATTGCTAGTTGTTTATGCAACAGCTTGCCGATACTGCATCACAGTGAGGAACATAGAACGAAAAGCTGGGACGTTTAATTTCCTTTCAATTACAGTAGACAGTGTGGTGTTTTGTTGTTATTGCTTTTTAAAATAATATAATGCTTCATTTATACATTTTGAAGATATGGGTGGTTTTTCTATAGAACCGGAACCTTTTCTAAAATGGCCACAAGTTATATTACCCTGAACAATAAGTATGCATCTAACATACAACTTCAAATGATCTATTTCACCATTACATTTGAAGCTTTTTTAGATAGTTCAGAAAAGGTCAAGACGTTGCCTGCACCTCATGAATGCACTATCAAGTTTACCATCAATGCTGTATTAAGCAGCCATGACTTTGTGTGTTTGTATAAAATACCATTTGATTATTCATCATTCTCTAAAGATAATGTTTATATTCTATAGTCTAATATAGCATACTCTCTTTTGTACTGTAAGCATGCTTTCATTATACTCAACAAAACCTGAACTTACAAATACTTTCATTTAATCCACAAAATGCCCACTTGACAGTAAGAGAGAAAATGAGAGACTTACCGGGATTTGAGGTCTGTGGCTAGAGGCACAAGCACCAGTGTGGTGGCGTGTAAAGACACACCTGAAAGTGAGAGTCAATTTAAGTAGAAAATGTATTTCCCCCAGGCACCTACAGGTAGGGAAAAAAGACAAGAAGTATTCCAAAACCTGCCAGAAGGTGATTTGTGAAGTTACTTGCCCAGGGTTTTGGCTTCCACACACACACGCCCTGCATTCAGAGGGAAAGCACTCAATTTTACAACAACTGTTCTTCATTTCCCTGCCAACCTTCAGAGAGCAATGACTAAAAGGAGTTGAGATCAGGGCTGCAGCAATAAACAACAACATCCCTGCTGAATTGGTAACAAAGTTCTGGTTATTTATAGCTGCTTGAACAGTGTGAAATTAAGGAGAAAGAATCACAAAGAAAAGAAAAAAAAAAGTTTTCACTGTGTTCACAAAAGCAATGGAAGGCAAGGAATGAATGGTTTGTGTGGGGACAGATGCTCTAAGTTTATCTGGTTGGTAAAAGGGACAGTAGAAGAAGAACTATGATAGGATTGTCATTGTTGTTGTTAAGTTCTGTGGAGTCAATTTCGACTCATAGAGTATAGGGTGTCCGAGGAGCAATTGATGGATTTGAACCACCAGCATTGCAATTAGTAACCCTACAGTGCCACACCATCTACTTTTTATTGCTGTGATTTGTTGGTATCAGCCTCTGTCTCTTTACCGTGAGCAACCTGTTAGCAAAGACCATAGGGATGAGCCATCCTGTCTCCGCAGTTGGCTGCCATGTTTCCTGTGTACAGAACTCAATGGCCCAGTTCCACCACGTGAGCTCCCAAGTGCCCTCCAAAGTTCAACTGCTTAAGGGTTGAACTCTGGGTAGTCTAGTGGCCAGTAAGGGACAGCAGTTCTTGCCCCTCAGACTTTCTTCATCTTTCTCCTCTGATTACCCATTCTGCAGGGTTTGGTTTCTGGCTACAGTTCCTTTCTTTCTAGAAAGAATCTGTCCAGTCTCAAAAGACTGTCTTTGCTGTATGCATTCTGAGCCCCTTTTCTCTGACTGGGACCCTGGTACTTTGTCTTTTCATTTGGAACTCGATCCCCCTTTATATCAGCCTCTTCCCATGGTTCTTCCTCCACAGTAGACAACCCTCAATATTGAAAGTCTTATGGATTCTCCTATAGCATCACACCAAGACTTTATGTATAATCCTTTAGTGCCATTGAGTCACTTCTGACTTATAGCAGCCTTATACCCATATTTATATATGTATGTATATTGTATATATATATATATATATATATATATTTAATATAAAATCCTGGTGTGACGCTGTTAGCAAAAGCACTGGACTGTGAACCACAAGGTCGGTGATTCAAGCCCACCAGCCTCCCCTTGAAAACTTTATACAGGGTTGCTATGAGTCTGAACTGATTTGATGGCATTTAACAACAACAACATAGATAGATAGAGCGATAGGGAGATCGAGAGCAGGAGGGAGAGTCCCTGGTGGTACAAATGGTTAATATTTCCACTGCTAAACAAAAGGTTGGCGGGTTGAGTCCACTCAGAGGCAACCAGAAGAAAGGCCTGGTGATCTCTGAAAAATCTGTCATTTTGGAATAAAGTTTACTCTAACACACATGGACTCACCGTGATTCAGAATTGATTGGTTGGCAATTGTTTTTGGTGTATGTGTGTGCCAGCAAACTTTTGCATCAGAAAAATCTAAATCCCTAAATTTTTATGACTGCTTTATAAAATTCAGGGATTCAGGGGCATATGATTTGATGGTAATCAAAGGGATTTTCCAGGGGTAAAACACCTCAGACTAGAGAGAGATAAGTCTCCCTAGTGTCTAATAACTTAGATTGGTCAGAAAATTCACCTTTGAGCCCTACATACGGACCTGATGGAATTTAAGGCAACTGTTATTTCATCAGTAACTATTTAACTTTCTTCACAAAATGTAGTTTTCCTTTGTTTTATTTTTCCTTCTTATTGACCTCCATTTTCTTCTCTTAGATTTTTCTCATTTGCTCTAAAGCCAATTTTAATTGCAGGGATAACTCAGGGACATTTGGTCCCCATTTCATCATATTCTTTTTTTTTTTTTGTCCTGTTCATGCTTCAGTGGTCATTTTCAGACATGTTGATACTTATCAGCTATGAACTGTGCTGAATTCGAGGAATTTATCTCTTAGAAATGGAGACTACTTGGTAGTGTTTTCTCTCACCCCCATCCCCACCCCAATCTATTTGCAGGGCACCAGATGGAATACTTTTCTTCCCGTGGCTTTCAAGGCCCTGGAGAACCTAACTGGCTCAGGATTGTTTCAAATGTCTCCCACGATGTGATTCAGAAAACATATCTACTGTGGGGGTTGCAGATTTAAGTGGTTTGAGAATCCGTGTGGTGTGGAATTCCATTCTCCTACAAAGATTTATAGGATAGGAATGAAACAAAGGCAGAGTCTTACATTTTACTCACCTGTCAGTATATATCCATTTCTGATCTCCTGTGCAGTTCATTGGGCAAGTTTATTGGTTGCTTGAAAAGCTATATCTGAGATTCCTACAAGCACATGGGTTACACTCTCACAGAAGAATGTTTGTGGTGGTGGTGGTGGTGTGCTGTGGAGTTGGTTCCAACTCATAGTGACCCTGCATAGGACTTCCAAGGTTGCAAATCTTTACAGAAAGCCTCTTCTTTCTCCTGAGGAATGGCTGGTAGTTTCAAACTGCTGACCTTGAGGTTAGCTGCCCGATTTCTAACCACTATGTTACCAGAGCTCACAGAAGAATATTTGTTATGAAGTGTGTAAACTACAACATTTATAGACCAGAGAATGGATTCAGCAAACGTTCTCCAGGTGCCAATACTGTAGACCCTGAAACACTTTCAGAATTTAAAAAAACCTGTTATTTAATTGTGTTTTTATCTATACATTTACTGCTATCTATTAAGTTGATGCTACCATTGTATTTAATTTTGTTCCTTTCACACCAGGTCTAGAATTCACTTCTGAATTACTAGAAAGCAAATTCCTAGGATATAGGAAACATATCTTTTCATATCAGGACTAACCACAAAGGAATCTCCAAATCAATATTTGTAAATAACTAGTTTTATTCCTTTATAAAAGTCAAAAACTTCCATAGAGCACCAGCTAACAGTAGGAAATAAAAGAGGAGCATTTTATTCTTATGTAGAAAGTTCAGAAGGAAATTGGATAAATGGAGAAACTTGTCAGTGATTAGCTGGTAATCTGTCTCATTAATTCAATGTGAATTTTCTTTGAAACTTTTGAGTTATTTTGCAAAATATAAATTCCTTGTTGTTGTTGTTGTCAGGTGCCATTGAGTCGGAACTGACTCATAGTGACCCCATGCACAGCAGAACAAAACAATGACCAATCCTGGGCCAACCTCACTACCGCTGCCACACTTGAGTCCATCAATGATGCCACCTAGCCAATCCATCTCATTAGGGGTCTTCCTCTTTTTCTCTGACCCTCCACCTTACCCAGCATGACATCCTTCTCCAGCGACTGTTCCCTCCTGACAATATGTCCAAACTATGAGAGACAAAGCTTAGCCATCCTGGCCTCCAAGGAGCACTCTGGCTGCACTTCTTCCAAAACAGATCTATTGGTTCTTTTGACAGTCCATGGCACTTTCAGTATTCTCCTCCAACACCACAACTCAAAGGCATCAATTCTTCTACGATCTTCCTTATTCACTGTCCAGCTTTCGCATCCATATGAGATTATTGAAAATACATTGGCTTGGGTCAGGCGTACCTTAGTCCTCAAGCTGACATCTCTGCTCCTCAATACTTAAAAAAGTTCCTGTGCAGCAGATTTGTCCAATGCAATACGTCGTCTGATCTCTTGACTGCTGCTTCTGTGAATGTTGATAGTTGATCCAAGAAGAATGAAGTCCTTGACAACTTCAATCTTTCTCCATTGATAAGAATGTTGTTTATTGGTCCAGTGGTGAGGATTTTTGTTTTCTTGACATTGAGATGTAATCCATATTGAAGGCTGTGTTCTTTGATCTTCATAAGTAAATGTTTCAAGTCCTCTTCACTTTCAGCAAGTAAGGTTGTATCATCGGCATATTGCAGGTTGCCTAGACACTAAATATTTACAAACTATTTCAAATATTGGGGTAGGGGAAGTATTTTTATCTCTTGAAATGGATACATTTGAAATGCTTGCTGCATTCTTCAGCAATTTTACTATATCTTGAAGATATTTTCCCCTGATATATGTATCCCTAGGTTTTTATGAAAAATCAAAGTGACAACATGATTTAAATTTCAAAAATTTGTTTTCAAATAATCATGAATCAAGACTGCATGCTCCTGATGCTGTCTTCTTAGGAAATCTGCTTCTACCTCAGAATGACTGAACTACTTATCTCTCAGGGATAGGGTTAAAGTGGTTTCAGACAGAAGGTGTTTTCAAGAAAAATAATCTGCCCATTAAACAACAACAACAAAAAGTCAGTTTATCCGTTAATCTGGACTCCTGGTGCGGCTCTGTAGGATAAGCACTAGACCTCAAGGTCAGTATGAACCTCAAAGTTGGGGGTTCGAACTTAGCAGCTGCTCCTGGGAAGCCCTATACAAGGTTGCTATGAGTTGGAAACAACTCCACGACACTTTACAACAGTGAATAAGAAGCAGTATTTCACTGTATCTTTTCTTAAAGAAAGTTCTTAATATTTCTCTTTTCTTTTCCTCAAATAAAAATAGTTTTATTTCCTGAAAAGTAATATATGCCCATTGTACCCCAAAAACAGACAGTATGTAGAAGAAAAGAGCAAAAATTGCCTTTAAAAAAAAATAGCTACTTCTGGACAGAACAACTGTTAATGACTTGTTGAACATCTTTCTAGATCTCTCCTTTCTCTCAGTCTCTCATTACATCTCATTCTCTCATCACTCAGAAATATTAATAAGTGTCGTCGAGTCTGTTCCTTCTCATAGTGACTCTGAATAGGGTTTCCAAGGAGCGGCTGGTGGGTTTGAACTGCAGATCTTGGGGTTCAAGTCGACCTTATGGTCCAGTGTCTTATCCCACAGCTCCATACCAGTAATAGCTGAGGAGGTGCAATATCCAAAACTCAACAGTATGGAACAGTTGGCCTATTTATTTCACCACAGAGCCCTCAAAACTGGTAATACAAAGACAATTCAATTTAAGTGCACAATTTGCTTAATTTAGTTGAACTAATATTAGATGAGGCAGAAGTGAACATTTCCTCTCCACCTTAGGAAGGCATTCTGGGAAGAAATTTCCTGGTGTGGAATATCTCAGCCAGAACCGAAGCACCTCTTCTTCTGTGGCCTTACCTGCTCTTCCCCGTGTTACCATCTAATTGCAGGACTGAGGAAGCTGCACCTAAAGTAACTTGTCTGGACTCAATGAGCTTTCATGAGGGCAGTGGAATCTTCAGTTCAGCTGGGTGATGCAACTGGTTAATGTACTCAGTTACTAAACAAAAGGTTGGAGGTTCAAGTCCACCTTGGAAGAAGGTCTGGTAATCTATTTATGAAAAATCGGCCATTGGAAAGCCTGTGGAGCACAGTTCTACTCGGGCACACATAAGGCTGCGATGAGTTGGAATCGACTCAAAGGCAACTGGATAATGGTGTTTTCACTGAGCACAAGGAGCCCTGCAGGTCCTGACAGGGGTACAGAGGATGGCTAAGTCTCAGCAAGTCCTTGAGACAGCTAATCAGCCTTTCATAAGATTCAGCGATCCTGAATGATGCTAAGGTTACAATGCCTGAAGGGGCTGACACACGTTGCCAAAGCTCTAAAAGAACAGATGGGTGTGGGCCTGCCCCAAAATGTCCTCAGTCAGTGAGGAAGCAACAGCACCCTCCCTGACAGAACTGCAGTCAGCCACCTCCCAGTGACCCTGGACAGAGAGCATCACTGGCACTTGGAGGGAACCTTGGTAGATTCACCCTTTCATTTCTTTTGTAACCAATGAGGACGCACTGCCATCTATTAGGTTCCGATTCATAGCAAATGTACAGGACAGAGTAGAACTCCTCCCTAGGATTTCTAAGGCTATAAATCTTTAAGGATGCAAACTGCCTCATCTTTCTCCCATGGAGTGGCTGGTGGGTTTGTACTGCTGACCTTTCAGTTAGCAGCCCAATGCTTAATCCTATGTGCCACGAGGGTGTCTAACCAATAAGAAAATCTCCTGAAAAAGGAAGTTGTTGTTGTTAAGTGCTGTCAAGTCGCTTCTGACTCATAGTGACCCTGTGCAGGGTTTCCAAGGAGAAGCTGGTGGGTGTGGACTGCTGACCATGTGGTTCACAGACCACTGCTGACCCTACGGCACCACACCAGCAGTCGGAAGAACCATGTGGGTTATAGTAGCCCAGGCCTGAAGCAATGGTGACATCTCCCACCTCAGGATCGTCCCTGGAGTGCTATTACAGTGGCAGGCCAGGCCCTTATGAGAGAAGCAGAAGACTCAAGTCCACCAGTGATTCTTCTAATTCCTTTAAGAAATATAAATGCCATTTCAGGATTTATAGGAAGCGCCCAAATGGATCTATCAGGTGGTTAAGTTACTGTGTCATGAAAGCTGTGTCATTTCTCTGAAAAGTGTGAACAGAGTCACAGTGTGTAAGAGTCAGCCAAAGCTTCAGAAACTATTGCAGCTCTGGCCCTTTGCTGCTGTCTGTCCTTCCCACAACCCACAGGGACGACTGTGTGTCCCCTATTTTGTTCTTTGGTTTGGTAGCTTTGTGGCCCAGTATCATACCAGCACATTGAATGGCTTAAGTGAATCTAGAGGAATGGGAGTGTTTTGTAGGGGAACGCAACAGAATTGACAAGCATCTATCTGAGCAGGTCTGTAATACAAGTCATAGCACCTGTAAGCATTTTAAAAGGCCTGGACGGATTATGTTTGAAAATCCTTCAAAATCCAGCCACTGACTTCCTCTCTAGCCTTATCTCCAGACCAAACTATAATAACAGCAAACATTAAACTGCTTTCTAGGCATTGTTCTGGAGTTCTGGTGTGGCACTGTAGTATAAGCATTGGACCACAAGGTCAGTTTGAACTGCAAGGTAGGTGGTTCAAACCCACCAGCCGCTTCTCAGAAACCTTATAAAGGATCACTATGAGTTGGAACCAACTTGATGGCACTTAACAACAGCAGCAATAGGCAATGTTCTGTGTGCTTTGCAGGTGCTAAATGATTTAATCTCCATATCCATTTTACAGATGAAGAAACTGACGTACAAAGAAGTAACTTGCCTATGATCACACAAATATCAATATATTTATTTACTCCCCTAAAATGGAGTGTGATAACAGCAAGGGCATAGGGAGAAGAGGGAGTGAAGAATAAGATGTTAGGGCTGACCGTAGGCAACAAGGGACAAAGCCAATTTTCTTCGATCACACTGAATACCAAATATTATAAAAATATTTGAAGCTAGTCAAACGATTACTTCGTTTCCTACCTAGGGCATCCTTCTGGTATCTCTTTCTTTCATGGTCTTAGGGCTATTTTACAACCCTGTATCGTCTCTGGTTCTATTCTTTCTGACAGATCCTTACGTGGTTCCTAATTTTCACTTTATCCGATGCAATTGGTGATAATAGCCAAGGTGTCATATTCAATAACAAGTGCAGGATTTAAGCCATTAACATAGCTTGTTGTTGTTATTAGGTGCCCTAGAGTCAGTTCCAACTCATTGCAATCCTATGTACAACAGAACAAAACACCAGTCCTCAGCCATCCTCACAATTGTTGTTATATTTGAGCCCATTACTTTTGACACTGTGCCAGTCCATCTCATTGGGAGTCTTCCTATTTTTCACTGACTCTCTCCTTTACAAATCACGATGTCCTTCTCCAGAGACTGGTCCCTCCTTATAACATGTCCAGTGTATCAGAGATGAAGTCCTGCCATCGTGACTTCAAAGGAGCACTCTGACTATACTTCTTCCAACACAGATTTCTTTGTTCTTCTCGCAGTCCATGGTACTTTTAATATTCTTTTCCAACATCATAATTCAAATGCATCAATTCCTTTATGGTCTTCCATATTCATTGCCCAACTTTCACGTAAACATCAGGCTTTTGAAAATACCATGGCTTGGGTCAGAAGCACCTGAGTCCTCAAGCTGGTATCCTTGCTCTTGAGAACATTAAAAAGGTCTTGTGCAGCAGATTTGCCTAATGCAATACATTGTTTGATTTCTTGACTGCTGCTTCCATGAGTGTGGATTGTGGATCCATGCAAAATGAAGCCTTTGACCACTTCAATCTTGTCTCCATTTAACATGATCTTATTTATTGGTCCAGTTGTGAGGATTTTTGTTTTCTATACATTGAAGTGCAATCCAGTCTGAAAGCTGTAATCTTTGATCTTCATCAGTATTTTAAGTCTTCTTCACTTCCAGCAAGCAAGGTTATAACATTTGCATATAGCAGATGGTTAATAAATCTTCCTTTAATCCTGATGCCATGTTCTTCTTTATATAATTCGGCTTCTCAGATTATTAGCTCAGCGTATAGATTAAGTGTGGTGAAAGAATACAGCCCTGTTGCACACTTTTCCTGATTTTAAACCATTTAGCTTCCCCATGTTCTGTTCTAACCATTGCCTCCTGGTCTATGTACAGGTTCTTCATGAGCACCTGGAACACCCATTCTTTCCAGTGTTATCCATAGTCTGCCATGATCCTCACAGCTGAAAGCCTTTACATAGTCAATAAAGCACAGGTAAACATCTTTCTGATATTCTCTGCTTTCAGCCAAGATCCATTTGATGTCCCTCATTCCACGTCCCCTTCTGACAGGATTTACAATGCCTCTGATGACCTAGGAGCTCTCTGGAGAGACCATGTGGAGTCTAATGACTCTGCAGTCTATTACAGGACTACTTTCAAATGTCAAATCCTTGAAGGCAGTGCCCTCTCTTTTGTTGTCTTGACAACCTTTTTTATTTAGTAAGGAGGAGGTCGTGTTGGAAAAGTTACATTCTCATTTATCCTATACAATCACACTTCTATCTGTCTTCTCCTCAGCTCCAATATTAGGATTGTGGATTTGTGATCACTTAGAAGTCATTGTCTTTTAGATTTGTTGAGGTTGGTGTTTTTCAAATTTAATGTCACCCCTGTATTAGTTTCAAATTGCCGCTGTAATGAATTACAACAAATGTAGTGACTTAAAACAATACAAATGAATTCTGCATGTCAGAGGTCCAAAATCAATCTCACTGGGCTCAAGCTAAAATATTATCAGGGCTAAGTCTGTCTCATGGCTCTAGGGGGAGAATCTATTTTCTTGTTGTTGGCAGGTTCTAGAGGCTTCCAGCATTCCTTGGTGGGTGGTCCCTTCTTTGCCTCACTTCACCTCTTGCTTCTGTTGTCACATCTCCCATGACTAACTCTGATCCTCCTACTTATAAGGGTCCTTGGGATTACATTGTGACTGTCTAGATAATCCAAGATAATCTCCTCATCTCAAAACCCTTCATTTAGTTCACTTGTAAATTTTACTATGTAAGGTAGCATATTCACAGGTTCAGGGGATTAGCACGTGGTCATATTTTGGGGAGTGGTGGTAATATTCTGCCAACTATACTCTCTTTCTGTTCTTTTTCTTTTCAAATCCTATTCATCTTTTAAACTCCTCTTCTGGGACAATACTATTTCAACCAAAATGACTTCCATCTTTCTACTTATCATCTATATACTATCCCAAGGATTGGTCCTGGATTCCTTATTGTTGGACATGAGAGTAGCTAGTTGCTCTGTAGGTGCCTGGAGTACAAGACCGTTGTTGACATTCCATTGGCTCATTGAAATATATAGTAACACTGGCTGTGTACTCAAAGACATAAAACAATTTACTGCTGGATGCATGTATTAACACATTAATTCAAATACGTAGTATAGTAATCAGAGGAGTCCTGATATGGCACTATTGCTAACTCGAAGGTCAATCAATGGTTCAAACCCACCAGTCACTTTTCAGAAACCCTACATAGGGCGTCTATAAGTGGGAACTGACTCAATGACACTTGACAACAGCAACAACCCTGTGAAGGGCAGCAAATCTGACTTCTGAATTTTTCCTTTCCTTTTCTTCTTTCCACTTAAGATAGTGGTAAGATTGGCCTTGGCTGAAATCCCAAAGTTATTCTCTGCCCATCTGCTTCCCAAAGTAGAGCTAGTAAGCAGGCAGCCAGTATTCTTCTCATCTCTATGGAAAATAATAATCAGGACACTCCCTGGCAACCTCTAACAAGTCCCAACAATTTTTAAGGGACTTTATGAAGCATTCACAAGTCTAAGGAAAGTCAACCTAGCAATCATCAGAACAGGGCTGATTCATAAAAGTGGCTGTCCTCAGGTTGTATTCCACATAAGAGCAAGCTGTGCAGCTCTGCTCTTACATACATGTGGGTCCAAGACCGCGTTTTTGTTGTTGTTGTTTAGTGCTGTCGAGTTTGTTCTGATTCAGAGCAACCACATATAGAATTTCTGAGGAGTGGCTGGTGAGTTTGAACCGCCAATTTTGAGGTCCAAACCAACCTAGTGGTAGAGTGCTTATCCTACAGTGCCACACCAGGACTCCAAGACTGGCTAGAGATCCCCAGACTCAGGCATACTTGAACAGTCGTGTTTCCCCTTTCATAGTTTTTTGGGGTTGTGACCTTGGACTGAGGTTCTCCTGGCCTTTCGGAAGAGAAGGGCTTCCATTTCCTTTATGTACTGGCCATTGGCAGTTGGACAGATCTCCACTTATATGCCTTGTTGTTGATGTTATGTGCCTTGGAGTCGGTTCCGACTCATAGCGACCCTGTACAGGGTTTCCGAGGCTGTACATCTTTATGGGAGCAGAAAGCCTCCTCTTTCTCCCGTGGAATGGCTGGTAGTTTTGAACTGCTGACCTTAAGGTTTGCAGCCCGATTCATAACCACTACGCTACCATAGCTCCTTCACTTATATGCCTACTTTCCTCTTATTTTGGACATCATACTTTTATGTAGTTTAGTTGTAAGGAGAAATCCTTTTATGTAGTTTAGGCTTAAGGGGAAATTCTTTAAAGAGGGAAGGTGTTTGTGCTTTAGAGTCAAACACATTTGACCTCACAAGCTGACTTTCTTCACTGTGCTGTGGTCTTTGGAAATTAGTATAAGCGCTCTAAGTATCATTTTCCTCACTGTGACAGAGATGTCACCTGACAAGATTGGTAAGGCTATCAAATAATAACAATGCATACATGGCATTTAGGAACTGGATTTCTAACTGCAAAGTCAGCAGTTCAAACCCTAACCAGGGTTGTTAAGAGTCGGTCAGCACACAACAACAACAATGGCAAGTAAATTATTTTCTTCTTTCCCACCTTGGCACAGCAATTCCTTGCTAAATAAGGAGGATTGAAGGCAGAAAACACAAGTAGAAAACTACCACAGAGATTGTTTCATAATCTGGTCATTGTGACTAGTGGGGTGAGGTGGGGCGGTGGAGATGGAATGTGGAAAAAAATATGAATTTGTAAAGGATTAAGTGGTCTTGTTTACACTTGCCACTTCCTTTCATTTTAGATTTTTACCTTGGGGATTTTAAATTGTGTTAAGATTTCTAAACTGTTTCTGTCCCTACTTCTGCCTTTCTGGACATGACACAAAAGACCAGAAGATTGTGGCAGCGACATTCACCACGTTGGCATTTCTGTGCAGCAGTGGAGGTACATGGAGTCTTCATGCACAGGCCTGTGCAGATTTCCCATGGTTCGTTGCAAATGAAAGGGGGCTTCTAATATTACCTCAATGACCTTGTTGTTAAGAGTGTCAAGTCAGTTGCAACTCATAGTGATACTCTATAGGATTTTCCAGGGACAACTAGTGGGTTTGAACTGCTGACCTTGTGGTTTTCAGTCCAGTGCTGATCCACAGCACCACACTACAATTCTGCCTTTGAGAGTTTGGTGAGAGCTACAGAGGAGGAAGGAGTGAGAGAAACAACCGATGTTGAGGCCCCATGCCTGTGCCCCTCCACACAGCGCTCAGCTGGCTCCATTCTTTCTTCCCCTTCAGTTGTCAATGGAAAGTGTCAAAATGCCAGTTGCTGCGGTTTTATTTTGACTGTCTTCGTTACCTAAAATAGAGTGGGCCTGAAGTGCCACTCAACGCAGTAGTCCCTTATGCCCAAAATACACTGTTCAGAATGTCTTGGGGGCAACTGTTGCATGTCTGTTCTCTTGTATATAAGCCAGCAGTATTATATACACAGTTAAATTTTATCTTTTCTTTTTAGGGACTTAGAAGCGTTTGTTTATTTTAGCAAAAGAAGGAAAGCTATAAAGTAAGGTGGACAAAAAGATGGGGATTGGTAAGAAGGGAAATACTCTGCCGCAGTGGTGTGGGGGAGTTTGTTTGTCAAGCTCTCGTACTAAAATCCACTAAGTCAATGTCTGGGAGAAGGGAGGGAAGGAGAATATTGATCTTTTGAAAGGTGAACACTCTGTGTTAGCTGATCACCAGTCCAAGCACTCAGAGATTTTCCAGCCCTTGTAATCCTTGTATATTATTGTTATTACCAGTCATCGAGCTGCCCTCTGACTCATGTAGGCCCTATGTGTTAGAGTAGAACTGTCCCATAGAGTTTTCTTGCCTGTAATAGTGGTGTAACAGTTAAATATTTGACTGCTCATACAGGGTCACTATGAGTCGGAAAAAACTTGATGGCACTTAACAACAACAATCAAAAGGTTGAGGTTCAAGTCCATCCAGTGGCTTATGAGAGAAACATGTGATGATCTGCTTCTGTAAATGTTGTAGTTGTTAGATGCCACTGAGTTGTTTTAGACTCACAGTGACACGATGCACAAAGGAACGAAACACTGCTCAGTTCTGCACCATCCTTGCAACTCTTGTTCTGTCGGAGCCCATTGTTGCAGCCTCTGTGTCAATCCATCTTGAAGGTCTCCCTCTTTTTCGCTGACCCTCCACTTTACCACACATGATGTTATTCTCCAGGGACTGCTCCGTCCTGGTAATATGTTCCAAGTACTAGAGATGAAGTCTTGCCATCCTGGCTTCTAAGGAGCATTCATTCTGGCTGTATTTCTTCCAAGACAGATTTAATTTGTTCTTCTGGCAGTCCCTGGTACTTACAATATTCTTCTCCAACATCGTAAGTCAATGCATCGATTCTTTCATGGTCTTCCTTACTCATTGCTTAGTTTTCACATGTTTATGAGATGATTCAATTGCTTGTAAAGATTATAGTCAGGAAAACTCTATGGGACATTTCTACTTTGTCACAGTGAAATTGTAAGTTGAAATTGGACTTGATGACACCTAACAGCAAAAACAATAATCTTTAAAGGAGCATTTACCACGCCTTTATTTCTGAGGAGCCTCTGGGTGTGTGCATAACACCAAACATACACCACACAGGCTCCTAGCTCTTGTATGGCCTTAAAGTTGTGTTAGTTTCATGAACTTTCCATAAAAAATTAACAGAAACTGAATAATTTAAAATAACAGAAACTTACTTTCTCCCAGTTCTGTAGGCCAGAAATCTGAAACCAAGGTGTTGGCATGTATCTCAAAAAGAGGATTCATTTATGCTCAGTTTCTTCTTTATTTCTCAGAGTTAATTTTATTGAGATACAATTTGCTTGTAATAAAGTATTTAAGGGTCAGTCAAAAAGTATTGCTACTAGAGTTCCAGCTCATACATGCTGGGAAATCTCTGTTTTCAGTGGACAGCCGCAAACAAGTTTTCTCAGTAATACACTTGTCTTAGTCTTAGGATGTCTTCCAAACAAAGGTCCAATTGAAACAGGTTTCCAAGGGGATCTCCCGGGCCAGCTAAGTTCAAGGCAGAGAATTCAGCTCAGAAGGGGATGTTGACTATTTGGGGAAGATGCCAAACGGTTGATCTTGACAGATTTTCTTGAAGGACATAGAGTGATCATGGGATTTATTATTAAGACATTTTCAGAAGTGTGAAAGCTGCTTTGGTGAAAAAAAGTCCAGGAAAGTCGCACTAAGGAATTTTTTCCATCATGACACTGCATCTGATCATTCTTCATGGGTAGCAAGGGCTATCCTACAAGAATTTCATTGGGAAACTTTACCCCATCTGTCCTACTGCCCTAATCTTGCCCTTTTAGACTTTTTTTTGTTCCCTAAACTCAAAGAATATTTAAAAGGTACAAGATTTGAGAGACCCTTCAGGATGCCCAAATTGCCATTTTGATGTGGTGTACATCGAAGAGCACAGAATTCTTCAGGGGAAAGTTAGAGAGACGAAAATACTCCCTTCAGAAGTGTATAGACCTAGGTGGAGGAGATGTGGAGAAACAATAGAATCACATTTTGATAGTTTTGTTTCATAGAGGTTTTTATGATTTTGTACCTTGTGTGGTTTGATGAGGTCTGGCATATGTTCATATGCCTGCAGCCACCACTACAATGAAAAAAAATACGGACCATTTACATCATCCCCCAAAGTTACCTCAGTTATTTTGCTGTAAATCCTTCCCCTGTCCCCAGGTCCATGGAATCACTAACACATTTTCTGTTATAGTTTTGTCTCTTTCAGTGTTTCAAGAAATGAAAATGTTGTTAGACTTCTTTCACGCTGCAGAATGCTTCTGAGTTATCAGTCGTTTATTCCTTTTTATTTCTGATTCGTATTTCATTGGTCTGAAAATTTGTGTATTCATTTGTCTCTCAGTGGGAATTTGGGTTATTTTGAGAATTTTGCTATTATGAGAAGAACATGTTTTACTCTTTTCATTTCAATAAATGACTCATTCTTTTTCTTCTAGGTGTGAGAGGAGAGTTGGGTCTACTTTCCTCACACATTAGAGCTCATCAGGGGGCTTGTGAAAGGACAGATGACTAGTCCCCACACCCAGAATTTCTGTTTCAGTAAGTCTAGGGTGGGCCAAAAATGTACATTTCAAACAAATGATGCTAATTCTGTTGGTCTGGGAACCATACTTTGAGAACCATTGCTTGTGAAATATCCTTGTGGAAAAAGGAGATCTGGGCTGTAAAGTACCCTCTAACATGGGGTTGTATTCATTATGTTGTTGGTGTGAAGTGCTGTTGAGTCATTTCTGACTCATAGTGACCCTGTATAGGGTTTCCAAGGAGTGGCTGGTGGGTTTGAACCACCAACTTTGTGGTTAGCAGCCCAGTGTATTCATTATAAACCTCTTTTATTCTGGTCTTAGTCACCTCCTAGACACATATGAATGACCCTGGGGAGGGTTTTTAAAAACAGCTTTATTGAGATACACTTTATAGATACAAATTCACTAGCTTTAAGCATACAATTCAGTGATTTTCATTAAAGTTACCAAATTGTAAACCCATCACCACAATCCATTACTGCAATAAGATCCCTTCTGACCAATACAGTGTTAATCCTCTTCCTATCCACTGCCCCAGACAACCACAAATCATCTTTGTTCCTAAAGGCTTGCCTTTTCTGGACATTCAAGTAAATCAAATCAGCTGGTCTCTTGTGACTGGCTTCCTGCACCTTAGCATGCTTTTGAGGTTCTTCCATGTTGGGATATGTATTCGTACTTTATTTTTAAATCGCCAAATAGCATTCCATTGTGTAAACATATCCCACATTTTGTTTATCCACTCATCAGTTCATGGACATTTGGGCTGCTTACACTTTTTGGTTATTTATGATTAATACTCCTATGAACATTTGTGAACAAGTCTTGGGGTGGACATATGTTTTTATATCTCTTGGTATAGATATACCTAGCAATGGAATTTCTGAACTGTATGGTAAATTTGTATTTTACTTTTCATGAAGCAGTCAAACCTTTTTTTTCAAATTGACTATACCATTTTACAGTTTTGCCAAGCAATGTATGAGGAGTCCAGAGTCTCTAGATAGGAGTTTTTATAAGAGGAATACAAAAACATTTGATAGGTATTAGTGGGCTGTGTGAAGAAATCTATTCAAAATACTGTTCATTAGATGCTTTAAGCACACATCCAAAAGTGTGGTTACAAGTTTTTTCTTTGCTGTTAGGTGCCACTGAATCAGCTCTGACTCACAGCAACCTTATGCACAACAGAATGAAACACGGCCTGGTCCTGCTTCTAGCTCACATTTGTTGTTACATTTAAGTCCATTGCTGCTGCCACTTGGCTAATCCATCTCATTGAGGGGTTCCCTCTTTTTTGCTGATCTTCCACTTTACCAAGCATGATGTCCTTCTCCAGAGACTGGTCTCTCCTGATAATATATCCAAAGTATGAGAGACAAAGTCTGACCATTCTTGGCTCCTAAGGAGCATTCTGGCTGTACTTCTTCCAACACAGATTTGTTTGTTCTTCTAGCAGTCCATGGTACTTTTAATATTCTCATCTAAGACCATAACTCAAATGCATCAATTCTTCTATGGCCTTCTTTATACATTGCCTAACTTTCACATGCATATGAGGCTATTGAAAACACCATGGCTTGATTCAGGCACACCTTAGTCCTCAAACTGCCATCTTTGCTCTTGAACACTGTAAAGAGGTCTTGTATAACACATGTTCTTTCTTTACACTGATTTTATTCTTGGTGACCATTATAATTATCTGGGGAACTTTAAAAAAAAACCTGGTACTCAGACCACATCCAGACAATTACAACAAAGACACTGGTGCGTCAGAGGCGAGTATCAGGGTTGCCCCCAGGTGAGTCCAATATGTAGGCTGAGAACCTCTGCTTTAAAAAGAAAGTTTGAGTCATTCACTGAGACAATGGACTAAATAATTTCAGCTGAGGATAGTGTCTATAGGACAAACTGAATGTTATTGGGAGTGTTTCACAGCTGAAGAAGGAACAAAGAATGTACAAATAGTAGCTCCAATTATTATGATCTAGAGTCCTTGGGTGGCACTGTGGGTTAAGGCGCTGGTCTGCAAAGTTGGTTTGAACCACGAGGATAGTGGTTCAAACTCACCAGTTGCTTCTCAGAAATCCTATACAGGGTTGCTATGGATCAGAACTGACTTGACGGTCGGTGCTTAACAACAATTATGTTCATGGACTTTCCCTGGCATTATTTCAGCGTTTTCAAACCTCTTGATGGTGAAGTGGAGGAGAGATAATGGAAGGGCATGTATGGGGTGGGGAATCAAACATTTCCAAGGTTCGGTTACTTTAGATAGGAGAGCCTTGATAGTATTAAAATGTCAACAGGAGGAATACAGTGACCTCCTTAGGTGGTGCAAGCGGTAATACATTCAGCTGCCAACTAGAAATTTGAGTCCCCCCAGAGTCCTGGTGTGGTGCTGTGGGTTAATGTGCCAGACTGCAAAGCCATTTGAACTGCAAGGTCGGTGGTTTAAGCTCACCAGCTGCTCCTTGGAAACCCTATACAGGGTCACTGTGGGTTGGAGTCGACTCGATGTCACTTAACAACAATGATAGAGATGCCTTGGAAGACAACCTGGTGAAGTAATTCCAAAAAAGCAGGCACAGTTCTACTCTGACCTAAGGGGCTGCCATGAGTTGGAGTCGACTCAGTGACTGGTTTAGTCAGAGCAATCAGTTGAGTAGAACAAGAGATGCTTGATGGGTAAGAATCCAGCAAGGAGGAGAGAAGGTCCCAGACGCAGGCAGAGCAATGGTAGTAGACAGGAGGAGGAAGGTCCCTCTATTTCCCTAGAAGGGAGAGCAGATGGAGCACTGAGGCAGGCTTTTAGTTTGTTCACAAGAAGATGAAGCAATTCCTCCAATAGTTATTTTTTTCCTCTCCCAACCCCCAGTGAATTATGATGTAAGGTCATTTTGCAGAGAGTAATTTGTGAAGGTAAGTGGTACAGGGAGGCAGGGTTGAATGTTTGAGGACAGTGAAGAAAATTTGAAATATTCATTGCTAAGTATGAGAATGTACATTCGCCTGCGAAAAACAGCAGGCTTGTTGGGTGTTGCATCATTTGATGATACTTATGAATTTAAAGTGTTATCAGTCTTGTCTATGCTCTCTCTCACTTTCTAGAAGGCAAGTTGGGTAAAATAGACAGCAGACTTGGTCCTGAGTCATATGAAACCTCCACAGGTATTTAGAAAAGACAGGACAAAGGAATTTAGGGTAAAGTAGGAGTGTGTTAAAAATCATGAATTATAGACTCGAGGCTGGAGAGGAATGGAAGAAAGGAAGAAGTTGAAGGTTTGGGAGAAAGTAGAAGGGACAATGGGTGGGGGACGGGGTTGTGTGTAGTGTAGCTGTCTGGGTTATGTGATGCTGGAGGAGAAGCAGTAGTAGTGGGCAGCAGAGGAGGCAAGGATGAGGCTATGGAACTGCATCCAGTGACTGATTGTCCATTTGAGCAATGGTAAAATTTGCCTCCATTTCCTCTTCTCAACTCCAGTCTGTTACCATATAGCATCAATAGCTTTGCTAAGGTCTCAGATGGTTTCCATGGCTTCAGATTTAAGAAATATTTCCCAATCTCCATTTAACTTGATTGCTCTGTATCATATGACACTGTTAACCTTTACTATTCTTGATATGATCTCTTTCATTGGCTTCCAAGACAACACATGCCCCTTATTTTTTTTTCAACTCTGCTGGCTCCTGTTTATTGACTTTATTTATAGATCTATCTGGCCCTTCCTGTCCATTTTTGCAGTTTCTTAAGGTGCAGCCTTCGGCCCTCTTCTCTTCTCAATTCTTGCTCTGTAGTCTCTCATCCATGCCCCTTGGTTTATATTACTACTCCCTATCCCAGAAGTTTCTTTTGAGCCAATATATTCACCTTCTGTTAGTCATTTCCACTTGGATGTCTCAGGGGCTTTTAGCTTCATAATCTATTAATCTGAATTAATAATTTATCCTCAAATCTGGTTCTTTCCTGATGTTTCCAGCTCAGTGAATGACAACACCATATGTCTGCTTAGGCAAGTAGACATACTTGAACCCTTATATTCAACTCATTACTTGTGTCAGTTTTACTGCCTAATAACTTTAGAATCCACCCACTTCTTTCTACCTCCACTGTTAGGGTCCTGCTTCCACCTCTATCATCTCTTGCCTAGACTACCGCTGGCCTTCAAATGGTCTCTACTCATTCTCTCTGGCTCCCTTCAAATCTATTCTCTATACTAAAGCCCATGACTTTATTTTTCTCAAAATAGAATACCAAAACCTGGTGCGTGGTCCGCAAGAGCCGGCATGGTCTTTGTCTGTGCTGTAGCTTTGTTCTGTCTTCTCCTTGGTATCTGAGCTCAGACGTTGCTTTCTCTGGGAAGCATTCCTGACCACCCTGTCTGAGTGAAGATCCCCCATTACTTCCCTTCATGAAGCGGTGTGCCTTCCCTTCACAACCTGTGTCTTGGTTTGGAACCACACAATCACCAGGTGGCCATTTGATTAACGTCCCTCTCTTCACACCAGACTGTTAGCTCTATGGGAGCAGAAACCACATCTGGTCTTGCTCATCTTGTAATTTGGCTCATTGAGAAAAACTCCTGTCTGTCATAGTGTTCAGAAAAATGTTGTTATTCATAACCATAAGGTTTATTCAGAGAGGGACCTTGGAAATCATCTATCTTTTATCCTTAAAGAGAGTCACGTATGCATGACCACACAGCGAGTTTGAGGTGGAGCTGGAATGTGAGTCTTCTTTCGTTCTGGTCCAGTGATCTATCCACCTCAGCTTTGGGACTATCAATCTATTTCATATAAATACTCCGGTGGTATTCTCCTGGAGTCCGTAAGTGATGTCACTGGGTAGCATGTTTAGTTGCTAGTCAAAAGTTTGAATTTACCCAGAGGTGCCTTACCAGAAAAGCCTGGTGATTTACTCCCGCAACAACATCCATTGAAAAGCATGTGGTGCACAGTTCTACTCTGATACACATGGGGTCGCCATTAGTCAGAATAGACTTGTTGGCAAGTGGTAATATTCCTTCATTCTTGTTTTTTTTCCCCCTGCCTCATATTTATTTGTACAAACAGCACAGGAGGACACCAGCTCCATACAGATGGTAGCCCAAAGGGTCATGCCAATCCCTCTGTCCTCAGATGGAGAACTCTATTCCATCTTTGCAGGGGCCTGGGCACCTTTGGGAGCCTGAGGTGAGGCCTTGGCTGGGGCTGGAGTTGAAGCCTTGGCTGAGGCTTGAGTTGAGGACTTGGCTGGGGCTTTAGTTGAGGCCTTGGCTAGAGCTTTAGCTGAGGCCTTGACTGGAGCTTTAGTTGAGACCTTGGTTGAAGCTTCAGCCTTAGTTTTAGCACTGGCCTTGGACTTTGGCCGACAGAGCCTCAGACTCTTGGCAATGCATGCCCAAGCACACATCCCCTGCTTGGGATGGGCAATGTAGGCCAGTCGACTGAGCTTACGGTTGACACCCCTTGGGATCTTAGGCTTGATCTCCTTGGGCTTTATGAGAGCCTTGATAGCCTCGGCACATGCATCCATGGCCTTGGCATTGTTGGCCTGCATCTTCTTCAGGCCCTTCTTGTTGTTCTTCTTGGCAAAGTGCATGTTCCTCAGAAACCTGGGGTCCACCCCCTTGAGAGACTCATATCGTTGTGATCAGGGTTTCTTGATACCATTTCTGTGCCATTTTCGGGACTGGTTGTGCGTGCTGTGGTTCTTGGACTTGGCCATGTCTGCACCCACACCCGCAACTCCCGGGGCGCCAGGGACCGGAAGAGCCTCCATTCTTGTTTTAAAGTTAAAAATAAAAGTTGCTCGTGTTTAACCTGTCACATCTCATCTGAAAACACCAAACACTTGGGAGCACATAAAAGAGCAGATTGTGGAGAAATGTGAAAACCTGTTTTGAGGACTTCCTCCTGTCCCTCCCCCAACTTGTAGGCTCACTCCTGCTTCTCCCCTGCTGACAGGACCACCCAGACACAAACAGGTTCACAGGGCCTCAAGCTTACTCTCTGGCAACTGTGACCTCAGCAGAGAATAGCAACTGCAAATTCCATTTTT
>NW_006408550.1:1670655-1704654 GCF_000296735.1 Chrysochloris asiatica
CGGGAGAAAGATGAGGCTTTCTACTCCCGTAAGGATTTACACCCTCGGAAACCCTGTTACAGGGTCGCTATGGGTCGGAACCGACTCGACGGCACTTAACAACAACAACATATGCCAACCAGATTTCAAAAGTACTGTTTTGAGTACAGGCATACCTCCGAGGTATTGTAGGTTCAGTTTCAGACACCCAAATAAAGCATGTATCACAATAAAGGGAGTCACAGAATTTTTTGGTTACCCATTGGATATAAGCCAAAAAATTTGTGTGACTTCCCAGTGCACATAAGGACCCAGGGCACATGTGGTGCTCTAAGAACTGCACTGAACAGCGAATCACAAGGTCAGCATTTCAAATCTATCAGCTGCTCCTCGGAAACCCTATACAGGGTCGCTATGAGTTGAATGGACTCAACAGCATTTAACAACCTGTGCATATAAAAGTTGTGTTTACACAATAGTGGTAGTGTTGTGGATTTGGTTCAGACTCATAGTGACATTGTGTAGGAGGCTGTCAATCTTTCTCCCTCATAAAGATGAGTGAGCATAAAGCCTCATCTTTCTCCCATGGAACACCTGGTAGTTTCGAACTGCTGACCTTGAGGTTAGCAGCCCGACTCATAACCACTATGCTACCAGAGCTCCTTCAATAGCAACTGCTCAATGTTGTTGTTGTTAAGTGCTATCAAGTCAATTCCGAATCACAACAACCCTATGTAGGGTTTCCGAGGAGCAGCTGGTGAGTTTGAACTGCTGGTCTTACAGGTCAAACTGACTCTTTACTGTCCAGCGAATTAACCCCACAGCGCCACACCAGGAACCAGGACTCCTAACTGTTCAGTTAGCATTATAAAAAGTTTGAAATATTGTGTTGTTGTTGTTGTTAGGTGGCATCAAGTTGGACCCTATGCACAGCAGAAAAAAACACTGCCCAATCTTGGGCCAACCTAACAATTGTTGCCACGCTTGAGCCCATTGATGCTGCCACTTTGCCAATTCATCTCTCTGGGGGTCTTCCTCTTTTTCTCTGATCCTCCTCTCTATCAAACATTATATTCTTCTCTAGCAACTGGTCCCTCCTGACAATATCTATATCTGAAGTATGAGAGATGAAGTTTAGCCATCCTGACCTACAAGGAGCACTCTGGCTGCACTTCTTCCAACACAGATCTGTTGCTTCTTTTGGCAGCCCATGGCACTTTCAATATTCTCCTCAAACACCATAACTTAAATGCATCAATTCTTCTACAGTCTGCCTTATTCACTGTCCAGCTTTCACATGCATATGAGGTTATTGAAAATACCATGGCTTGGGTCAGGCGCACCTTAGTCCTCAAGCTGACATCTTTACTCTTCAACACTTGAAAAAGATCTTGTGCAGCAGATTTGCCTAATGCAATGCGTCGTTTGATTTCTCGACTGCTGCTTCGGTGAGATAGTTGATCTAAGAAGAATGAAGTCCTTGACAACATCAATCTTTTCTCCGTTGATAAGAATGTTGTTTATTGGTTCACTGGCGAGGATTTTTGTTTTCTTCACATTGAGATGCAATCCATACAGAAGGCGATGATGCTCTTTGATCTTCATCAGTAAATATTTTAAGTCTTCTTCACTTTCAGCAAGCAAGGCTGTATCATCTGAAATATTGTGAGAATGAGTAAAACGAGACACAGAGACACAAAGTAAGCAGGTGTTGTTGGAAAAATGGAGCTGATAAAGTCATTCAAGGAAGGATTGCTGCAAGTTTGTAATTAATTAAAAAAAAAAGATATCTGTAAAGCAAGCGAAATAAAACGAGGCACAGTGTTTCCTTTGTGCAGATTAAAAACACGGGAGCCCTCTGGTGGTCATTTTCGGAAAAAAAAACTCACAAAAAGGAGAGATTCCCTTAGTTTGTCCTGTGTCCGTTTCAACTCATAGCAGCCCAAGTAACAGATAGATGCTCCTGGGGGTTCCAAGGCTGTAATGTTCACAGAAGCAGACCACCAAGGTTTTTTTGTTGTTTTTTTTTCTGTCTCTGAGGATACTTCAACCTTCCATTTAGCAGCTGAGTGCTTAACCATTGTGCCAACAGAGCTCATTTTAGGTGAGACTTTTCATATAGTTCCTGTGTTCCATTCCCTTGCCTCTACAAACAAATCTCCAAAGTAATCATTAAGATGAAAGCAGGGCCATTATAATCCTCTGAAGCACTGATGGAGACTTTTTCTATCATGGTTACATTGATGATTCACCAGCAGCATCAGTTGCTAAGCAGAGTTGTGACAGATGATGGTCTCAGACTGTGTGGACTGAGTGGGACCCACAGATGGATGGGACAAGGGAGGCTCTGATTTGCTTGAATACAGTGAGTGACAGAAATGCCCTCCAGAGCACAACTGGGAGGCTCTTGTCACATTTTACAGTTCATTTCAATAAAATGATGTCACCAGATTAAAGTGTAGGGAGACAAGCTCTGTGCCAGCAGAAGGGTTCATGAGTGGACAGCCAGTCCGGACAGGTGGTAACTCATGGGTCCTATCCAGAGCTCAGCTGTTGAAGGAGCTGGGAAAATATGAGCTAATGAGAAGAATGGGGGTTAGAGATTGCCATGAAAGCAATATTTGGAAATACCCAAATTGTCTCACGAAGCAGGAGAAGTTAAGGATTCCAATCAGCCTGTGATAATGGAGGGTGGCAGCCAGGCAAACAGGAGAGCGGGCCCTGACAGACAGCAGGTACCACGGCCAGGAACACAGGCTGGCTTTCAAGGCAGCATCAGATTTCTCAGACCTTTTCTCAAAGAAGCTCATAATATCTTTTCCTACTTTTCACTAAAAAATAAAATAAATTATATACTTTTATTAACTGTTTCATATTATGTTTGTTAAGTGCCAGAGTTGGTTCCGACTCCTGGTGACCCTGTGTAATGTTTCTGGGGCTTTTGTTTCAACATCTTTTGTTGGAGCAGAAAGCCTCATCTTTTTCCTATGGAGTGGCTGGTGGGGTTGAGTCACCAACCTGGTGACTGGCAGTCCAGTGCTTATCATACTCACCATATTAAGTTTGTTGTTGTTAAGTGCTGTTGAGTTGGTTCCCACTCATAGCGACCCTGTATAGAGTTTCCGAGGAGCAGGCTGGTGGGTTAGAACTGTCAACCTTGTGGCTAGCAGTTCAGTGCTTATCCCATAATGCCTCATTATGTTTGTTGCTGTTATGTGCTGCTGTGGAGTCGGTTCTGACTCATAGTGACCCTATATAGGGTTTCCGAGGCTGTAAATATTTACGGGAGCAGAAAGCCTCACCTTTCTCCCGCGGAACAGCTGGTAGTTTCAAACTGCTGACCCTGAGGTTCACAGCCGGATTCGTAACCACTACGCTACCAGAGCTCTGTATTCAATTTTCTTTGTATTTATACATGCTGCTGTTGTTACTGTTAATCAGTTCTGACTCAGAGTGACCCTGTTTAGAGGTTCTGAGAAGTATCCTTTAAAAAATTTAAAAAATTCAAATTTTACAACATTTGAAAATATCAGGGAATTTATGTGTGAATGAATTAGAAGTCACAAAGAAATCCTGACTGGTTAATAATGACTATTGGATGGAAATCCATTCACATTTTCCTGTGCTATTGCATTACCACTATGTGGGACATTCACACTCCACTTGGAACATGAGAAATTACAAAAAAGAAAGGGACTTTTAAAACCACACTTCATTTTTAATACAAAACCTGTTGTACTATTACAGAAGTGACCTCTTCATGCACAGATACACTTAGTATCTACCATGATGGAAGAGTCAAAACTTTGGTCATTATTGCGAAACATCAGCAAATTGAAAGTAACTTTTATCTTTGTTCTCTCTGATGCAAGGCAAGCGTGTTTTATCTCTGAATTTCCAAATGGACAGGTTGACTTGGAAAAAGTGAATATGGACACCTGGAAGTATTTAAGGCCATCTTTACCTGGATTTACTTCAAACTGTGCTTTACCTACGTATATAAAAGGTGCCACGTGATTCCGCCTATTGTTTCCCATAGGCAAAGTCCTGAAGATTTCATCTTCAGAAACCAGCTGTCAATGTGTAGAGTAGTTCACCATTTCAGTTTCACAGCAAAAGAAGGAGAGAAAAAAAAAAAAAAAAAGGAAACAAGCCCAACCCAAAAAGTATTTCAGCAGATGCTTTCTAATCCCATGCATTCTGTTAGCTAGCTTACTTCTTACACAGTACAGCGTAAACATTGTTGGCTTGTTTACTGGTATGTCACACCAATAAGCAAATAGCATCTAGACTTTCAGTGTATTTACAAATTCAACAAAATATCTACATATAAAAAGCTTTACTTAAAATTAAACTTGATGCAAGTTATGAGAAACCAATTTATTGGCAAATGAAACTGAGCATTTCTTCAACCATAGGTTGTTATAGAATTTCATATTTGGAGGTAAACCATTTGCTATTTATCATTCATGAATATGGTAGACTACACACATATATATATATATTTATTTTTCAAACTGCAGATGTAATCATTTTGACTATTGGCCTTGTTAACACTTGTCAGATTTCTTAGATCCCAAAATGTGTAGTAGCAATTTGCATACATGTTGCTTAATGCTGCAGAAAGGCTCACAAGCTACCACAAAGGCAGGTAAAACTTAGAGAATAATTTATTACTGTTGGCATGATGTTGTAGATTTTTATTTTGAGAATAACTTAAAAATCTTGTTTTCTACCAAGTTGACATCTTCCTTATTGAGTTTGACTTGTTTTAATTATCATGTGTTCCAGGTGGTAATAAAGCGTTTTCTTTTTATGCTGAGGAGGAAAAAAATGCTCCTTAAAATAAATTGTCTTCTTCTTATTATTACTGTTTCACATTTCCTTTTTTTCGCATTGAAGTTTTCATGATCTCATTAGCTCTGCTTTTTTAAAGTTCCTCTAGACAATGAGACTCATCTAAGATCTGGGACTGACTCTAGGGGCTAGTACAGAAAGTGGTATGTTTTGGAATGTTGTCTGAAGGCACTGCATAGATCTTGCCCCGTGTCTTCTGGAATCGTTTTGAAACTGAATTTTAGTGGTTTGTTTCCAGTTCGTTCAGTATGGCACACGTGCCCAAAATGCATGGCAATGCACACTGTTTATGCCTGGAAAAATCCAACACAGAAATGCTGGGAAAGGAGAACACTGTACTGCTTTGATACCTGGCCCATTAAGAAGGCTACGAAGTAACAAGAGCAAAGTGTAGGTAACAAAGTCTCAGGAAGCATCAACAAATGCAACTGTCATAATTAACTCATTTAGCAAGTATATACTGTACATACTGTTCCTAACAGTCTCCCAAAAAGACTAACGACAGCTAGACATAGAGTCACCAATTCCACAACAATGTCCACAAAGACATTGAAGTTCTAGAAGATACTACAGTAACACTCTTGACAATGAAAACGGAATTCATATTCAGGGGTTCAGCAGAGGACAGTATCAACAAAGTATCGAACCATGTTTTAATAATATACACAGGTATGCTTTTTAAATGTATAGAATTTTTTCATGCATCATATTGAAGTGTATCCAGAGGAAATAACACGATCTGTTGACGATGCTGTATTATTTTATCAGCGCAGAGGAAATCAAGAATACCCATTTTGAAGAAAAAAGTATGCACTTTGCACTCCAGTTCACATTATCATTTGACTGATTAAGTTCTTGGTCTAACTGTTCTTATGATAACAACATACAGTAGAAAATACATTTTCTACCTATATGTTCATAGTATATAAGAGGACAGACAGCCAAGTGCTTAAGATAAACATTCTAGAGAAATGGGATATTGGCAAAGAGCTTAAAAATTAAACGAAGGAATTCATGGCATTGACGGGAGACGGTGCCTCTGAGCTTTCATTTCCTTCAGCTGGTTCCTTCTCTTTCTTACCACTGTATTGTCCAATAAAGGAGCCATCCTCATTAAACTGGCCGTTCACCCCCTCTCCATAGTCAACTAGACTATCATCACTGTCTCCCTTTTTCACAGTTCTGTTTGAAGACGTTCGACTTCCGTTTTTTGAAGGATTATGGCCTTCTGTATCACTGGAAAGAGAAAAACGTTTTTGTCAAGACTGGCCTGTAGCCAAAGTTTTTTTATTTTTTTTATTTTTAAAGATCATGCATGCAAATTATGATAAAGCACATGGAGTCCTGGGCTCCACCCCCCAAATCCAATTGTAAGGTTGACTCCAATTACTAGGGTATGATTGGGATGAGAATCAGGTGCTGAAATGGTTTCATCATGAAGTCTTCAGTAGAGTGGATGGCTTCTTATTGTGCATATAAATTTCAATGACAGATTCTGACTCGTGATTTGAAAGCAATTCTGAAATAATCACAAGCATGACAAAAGGAAGAATTGGAAAAAGTTGAAAATTACTTTTTTTTTTTCTAAAGGGGTTAAAAGTTTATGGCAAGAAGAGAAGCTAGTATGTTAAACTGCTTAATATCTCTTGAATATGAATGGAAAATGATTTTGGTTAAATATGAAAGGTGGATTATTTTTCCCCTGAGCCGGAAGGTGAAGCAAAATCCTGCATTTCAAATAGGTTTGTTATTGAGTGCAGGCTAGACTTACAAACTTCAACCTTACCTTTCAAGAGACCTACAAATTCCATTAAAAGGGTGCAGAAGAAACAAATGAAAATAGCCTAAGAAGAAAAGCAAAATGCTTATACTGACATACAGTTTTCATTTTTACTAAAAGAACCTTAGATAGTGGGTAAAGATTTGTTAATTTGGGAAGAGACACAGGTTGACTTAAAAGCCTAGATTTATTTGGACTCTTTATACATGTCAACATATGCTAAAGTGGGAGAATGAATCAGAAGATATAAAAACATACTTTTTTGTATATTTAAGATATTAAAAAACAAAAAAAACTTTTCCTGCTCTCATCTTCACCCCACTGCTCCCTTCTCTATAGTTTATTCATGTTGGCCAGAAATCTGATGAGTATAATTTTTGAGAAACTTGAAAGAAGTATTCATATTAATCATTGTTGTTAAGTGTCTTTGAGTTGCTTCTGACTTACAGCGACCCTATATATGGTTTCGGAGGAGTAGCTGGTGAGTTTGAATCACCGCCGTTGTGGTTCAAACTGACCTTGTGGTCCAGTGATTATCCTATGGCCCCATACCAAGACATACTGATATAGACATATGTATAAATACATATCTGTTGTTGTTGTTGTCAGGTGCCATTGAGTCGGAACTGACTCATAGCAACCCCATGCACAGCAGAATGAAACAATGTCCTATCCTGGGCCAACTTCACTATATCTATATGTATATATATATATATTGTTGTTGTTGTTAAGTGTCACTGAGTTAGTTCCGACTCATAGCATCACAGTCTAGGTTTTCTGAGGCTGTAAATCTTGGTGAGAGCAGAACACCTAATTTTTCTCCTTTGGAGTAGCTAGAGGGCTTGAACTGCCAACTTTGTGGTTCACAGTCCCATTAGATATGTCATGTTGTTAGGTGCCATTGAGTCAGTTCCAACTCATAGAGACCTTACGCACAATACAATGACACACTGCCAGGTCCTGCACTATCCTCACGGTTGTTTTTAAGTTGTGTGCGCACGTGTGTAGGAATCCTGGTGTAGCACTGTGAGAAATGTATATATATTTACACACCCCATATATACACACACATATATATGTTATTGTCAGGTGCCGTCAAATCAATTCCAACCCAAAGCAACACTGTATAGGGTTTCTGAGGAGCAGCTGGTGGGTTTGAACTTTCGAACTTGCAGTTAGCAGTCCAGTGCTTATCCTACAGCACCACAGGGGGACTCCATATGGAGATGTAGAGTAAGTACTAGCTTGCTAACCTCAAGGCCAGCAATTCAAACCTACCAGCTGTTCTGTGAGAAAACTACTATTTTGATGATGAATTTGTTGAATCCCCTAAACACAATCTCTCAAAAGAGAAGAGGAATCATTATGTTTTAGAACATCTACCCGTATGGCTATATAACAAGGTATGCACATTCAGTGTACTTTAATAGGTAACATTCAGTAACAAAGAAAATATTAAAAAAAATAATAATAATGACAGAATCCAGTATTTTGTTTTCTTTCATATAATAAAAAATATCAGGTAAAAATAAGAAACATAACCAATGTTAGTAAAAAAATTTAAAGAATTAATGTAAAAAAAGAGGTTACATTAGCTATAATGTTTCTCCCAGCAATCTGCACTAGGACTTGATTGCTCCTTCTATTTTACAGTGACTAATATTTCAAGGTACACAAATATTTCTACTCCTTTGTTAATAATTCCTACTAGAGGTTTCAATTTTTCTACAAGGAGAAAATCTCATGACTGAACAATAATACTATACTGATGTTAAAAATTAATTGGTTCAACAATCCCTAAGTTCTTGCCACAAACTGAATAGACGGTATTACCATCATGGCTAACCAATACCTGGGGAGGTCCACAGACCTTGTGGTGGCCTGTGTTTGGGACACTTCAAGGGACATAGCATCCAGTCTCCATCTTATTATAAGAATGGCTTATACAACATTGATGGGATTTAATTACCATCTTCTAGGCTTCTCTTGAATAATTCCCGTGAAATATTGCTCATACTTGGTAAGGAATTTAATTCCATCGAAGAGTTCAATAATGAGTAGAACTTTCTCACCCAGATTCCAGTAGTTACTCTTATTCTGTCTTGTAGGACTAAGGTTCCACAGAATACCGCACAGGGAATTCCAGTCAATGGTATCTCTTTGACCCGGCTATCCATCTATTCATGCATCCAACCATCCAATGCATATTTATTGAGTGCCTACTGTAAGACAGCTATTGTTTTATGCATTGAGGATATAACAGCAAACAAGACAGATTAAAACCCCTGTCTCACTGAGTTTAAAGTATAGTGGGGGCAGAATACAGACAATATGTAACCAATATAATGAAAGTGAGTTAGTTATATAACATGTTAGAAGATGATTCGTGCTATGGAAAATATAGAAGTGAGAAAAGAGGACTGAAGATGTCAGGGAGGGAGTGGAGCTAGGAATTACACTGGATACTCAGGGAATGCTTCATTTAAGAAGTGACATCTGATTAAAGACTTAAAAGAATTGAGCTCTCCAGATGGATAGCTGGGTGGGGGGAGAGTGACGTTGGCAGGGCCAATGGCAGTGCAAATGCCCTGAGGTAGGAGCAAGCCTGCTATGTTCTGGAAGCAGAAAAGAGCTTGGTATAGTTGGAGCTCAATGAGTAAGACAGAGATTGCAGCAGGAGTTAAGAGAGGTAACAGGGTTAGACCAAGGCCTTGTAGAATATTGAAAGGATCCTGCCTTAATGGGAAGCCACTGGAGGATTTGTAATAGACAAGTGACAGGATCTGACTTATAATTCATCAGCATTGAGAACAGCCTCTGCAGGACAGAGCTGTGTTGTTGTTAAGTACCGTGGAGTCGGTTCCAACTCATAGTGACCCTGCACAGGGTTTCCGAGGCTGTAAATCCTTACGGGAGCAGAACGCCTCATCTTTCTCCCGTGCAGATCTGCAGACCACAGCAAATTGAGTCTCACCCATTCACATACAGATCATCTGTGGCTGCTTTTGCACTACAGCAGTAGAGCTGAGTAGTTGGAGCAGAGACCTTGTGGTCATAAAGGCCTCTATGAAAAAATACAACATGGGTATTTACTAGAGAAGACCTAAATAAATGGAGAGATATGTCAATTTATGGATAAGAAGATTAAAATATGATAAATACGTTAATCTCCCCCATATTGCTCTTTACATTCCATTTATTTCTGATAAAAATCCAGTAGGTTCTTTTGCGGACTTTGATAAGTTGATTCTAAAATTCATATGTAAATGAAAAGGCAAGGAGCTCTAAGAAATTTTTGAAGGACAAAGTTGGAGGGCCTGCCCTACCAGATAGTAAGACATGTTGCAAAGCTATAGTATAATGGAGCAGTCCCTGGGTGATGCTGTGCTCGTCACCTAATCAAAAGGTTGAAATTCTGACAGGTGCCTTGAAAGAAAGACCTGGAGACCAACCCTTGAAAACCCAATGAAGTCTACATAGTTCTACTCTCACACATGTAGGGTTTCCTGGAGCTAGAATTTATTTGACGGCAATTGATGGTGGTGGGTATATTAAGACAGGGTGGTTTGGGTGTTGTTAATCATTTTTATCTGCTGTTGAGTCAGTTCTGACTCATAACGACCCTACATACAACAGAACAAAACCCTACATACAACCCTGCCTGGTCCTGTGCCAGTCTCACAATTGTTGCTTTGTTTGAGCCCACTGCTGCTGTCACTGCCTCAATGCATCTCTTTTGAGGTCTTCTTTTTATTCACTGATCCTCCATTTTACTAAGCATGAAGTCCTTCTCTAAGGGCTGGTTCCTCCTGACAACATGTCTGAAGTATGAGAGATGAAGTCTCGCCATCCTGGTTTCTAAGGGACATTCTGGCTGTAATTCTTTCAACACAGATTTGTTTGGTCTCCTGGCAGCCCATGGCACTTTCAATATTCTCTTCCAACACCATAACTCAAATGCATCAATTATTCTACTGTCTTCCTTATTCACTGTCCAACTTTCATAAGCATATTGATAATACCACGGCTTGGGTCAGGTACACCTTAGTCCTCAAACTGATATCTTTGCTCTTGAACACTTTAAAGATATTGTTTGCAGCAGATTCTTGATTGCTGCTTCCATGAGTGTTGATTGTGGATCCCAACAAAATGAAGTCTTTGACAACTTCAACTGTTTTTCCATTTATTATGATGTCATTTATTGGTCTCATTGTGAGGATTTTTATTTTCTTTCCATTCAGGTTTTGGAGTAAAGATAAATTGGCCAGTGGGATGGATTACAGAGTTCTGAAATAGACCAAAGGATTTAGGGACAGAGGGCAGCTCTTTATGCTGGCTTTATTCTTACATCATATTTTTATGCTATAATAACTGAAATCCTTACAAATATTTTTCATTTGTTTACAGGAGTCTTGGTGTGGCACCATAGGATAAGCACTTGATCTCAAGGTCGATTTGAACTGCAAGGTTGGTGGTTCCAACTCACCAGCAGCTCCTCGGAAATACTATACAGAGTTGCTATGAGTCAGAACCAGCTCCATGACACTTGACAATAACAATAACAACAGGTAAATAAGAAATATAGTTGATTTTTATATAAATTTTTTGTTAAGCAACATTAAAAAATCTCTTAATAATTCCAATCTTTACCTGTACATTCTTGTGGATTTTTCTATGTACAATCTTATCAGTCATGTATAATGGACAATCCAGAAAAGAGTGCCTGGAAGCTGCCACTCTAGCTTAATTAATGGCCATAGCAGATGAGAGAGAATTGGACAGTAACACAGAACGTGTTTGAAAGACGAAAGGGAAGGAAGAGGAGTGATATTCACAAACAGAGTCTATCCAGGAAAAGCTGTTGAAAGACAGCAATATTTTTCTTTAAGACTAGTTTTTGAAAAATGTGGGATGATGTAATATTGTACTTTAATAATTAAAATCTAGAGGAAGCAGCATATCAAAGGTATCAGCATAGTGTCTGACACGTGGTCTGTGCCCAACAAATGTAAGTGTCCCCCCACACCTCTTCTCTCCATTCTAGGCCCACATCTCAGAGTGATTTCTTCTAAGAAGTCTGTGTGCAACATGCACGCACACTCAGACGTAACGAGGGGCTACAAGACTGTTGAAGTAGCATTGCATTAGTGCTTGCCTTTTTCAGTTCAAAGATGGATTTTATAGTGAAGTAACAAGTGAATTGCTTTTGACTCTGTACTTAGGGAAGTTAACTTTGTCAACTTTAAGTGTGAAGGGGTTGTCTCCCAAATGAGAGGAATCTGAAAGCTATAAAATATGATTTTAAAGTCATCTGCTTAGTTAGTTACACAGTACAGATACATTTTTAAATGTCATTTGAGAACTTTTAAGTACAGAATGTCAGAATTTTAGAAAATTAACAAATCATAATATAGTATATGCTTTTGCTGTTGTTAAGTGTCATCAAGTCAGTTCTGACCCATAACAATGCTGTATAGGGTTTCATAGGAGCAGCTGGTAGGTTTGTACTGCTGATCCTGTGACCTGCAGCCCAGTGTTTATCCTATAGAGCCATACCAGGAGTCCAATATAATATATACACCTGTGAAATAGTCACAAAGAAAGATGGTTGTACAGTGGAAAGTCATGTTCACATCACAATATCAAAACACATCTCTTACATTCAGTCCTTCCTCTGGGAAGACTTCCTGTAATTTATCTGCTGTCCACTTGCCTAATCCTGCTCAATTGCTACCTTGATTTTCTCTTTTCCATAGCACTTTTCACATAATGCTTAAATCATTCTTGTTCTTTGCTGTATCCCTTACTAGACTATAACATCCCAATGTGGGGTCATGTTCTGTTATTTTTGACATGCCCAGGCATAGAATGCAGTGGCACTCAATAAATGCTGGTTGAATGGATTCACTGTGAATTAACAATATTATAGACAGTGAGTGTTGTTAGAAATTCCTGAGAATTCTAACACTAAAAAAAAAAAAAAAAAAAATTGAATTTCATCCTAACCAATTTTATGATATTTGACAAAGTAATGGAATATATATATATATATTTTCATATCCTAAGAACACATTTTATTTGGATAAATTTATTTATCAAACTCCTAAGAATAAGTTTATTCTTAGGATTTTGATTTGATTTGATTTTGACAGAGAGAAACTCCGCAATGGTGGACTGATAAATCTGTGATAATTCCATGGGTTTTGTCTGTAGACACCATCCTATGCTGATCCAACATGCTTAAGTTTTATTGACATTCATGACTCACACATTCTTTTTGAACCCCAATACTAAAAATCCATTATTATTGATTCTGTTCACAGGTCAGTTCATGCTTTTGAAGAGAAGAAATCTCAAGTATAGAACAAATGTGACACGTCTTAGCATCATTCAAGCCTTATGAGCATGGGTCAACATGCATGTAACAGGACCATGTTCATATGAATGACAGGATTCTCATGATAAGAACATCGATGTATGCAGAAAGTTATGAGTTCAAGAGCCATGGGCATATGGTTTATGACCTGGGTTCAGTCTGGTTTTTAAAAGAATGGATCTAAAGAACAAGACAATACTTACACAGTTGGTTGCATTGTTTCTCTGATTTTTCTATATGCTAGTTAGGATGCAGATCCTACTGTCTGTATAATTAAAGAAACAAACAAACAAAGCTGCAGGCTTTGACCAGAGGGTGAGTGCTTGGGGGTGGGGGCTGGACTGAGGGCATAGGGCTATAGCATACGAAAAAAAAAAAGTAAATTTGGACATTTAATTTCCATATCTCTTTGCACGATGTAAATATCTCCTGGCATGGAGAAAAGGTTTTCTCTTCAGGCTGGAGACTGAGCAAATCACAGACAGAATTCATTTACATTTACAATAGCCCTAATTTTGTGCATCTGGGTATGATCAGCAGACTCATTTATTTTTTTTAAGTGAAACGAGTAAGAACCAATACATACTATGAAGTGGATTTAAAAAGTTTGTAGAAAAATCCCATTATCTATTAATTCCATTTCCCACAAACTTTTTGATATCCATTTGTACAGGGGTCAAATTTTCTACAAGGTGCAAAGTAGAGAAGGGGCCCTGGCAATTTAGGGAAGGTAAAGACACACAAATGAAGCCTTATTTTAAAAAAGGATTATACAATACACAGTTGGAACCATTTTTGTTAATTGTGACATCTAAGAAACTAAAGGGCTTCTGAATTATTTAAATAGGAAAGAAACCAAAGGGAGTACAGTCTGAGGAATGTGTCACAGGACAAAGTCACATCAGAAACAAGGGTTGTTGTTGTGTTAAGTGCTGTAGAGTTGGTTCTGAGAGGGGCTGGGAATTTGGGGAATTGATGTCATATGTGGAATTGTCTTTATGAACCTTTAATTTCATTTAAAAAACTGATATGTATTTCATGTTTAGGGGGCCCAGCAGAACCTTATTTCCCCTGACACCTCCTAAATCAATCTAATCTGTTGTGATTTTTATCTTCACGTATGAACACTGGGATTTGTACTCACTAGGGCCAAACTAAAAGTTTTTCTCTCCTTAGAAATTCATAAGCTAAAGACAATCATTTGAAAATGTGTCATGAACACATCACATATGAATTAATACTGACACACACAAAATACATATACATGTATATATATACATACACATGTATATATATATACATACACATGTATATATATATACACACATGTATATATATACATACACATGTATATATATACATACACATGTATATATATATACATGTGTATGTATATATATAAGCAAAAAGATGTAAACCAAATATATACACATGTATATGTATATATATATATATATATATATATAAAACCAAATAGATGTAAACACAGTGGTCATGAGGCCAATAAGCAGTCATGTGCTATACTGTACTGTGCAGGGACCCCAAGTCATATTAAAAGTTGTTAGTAGAGACTTTGTAGAGGACCATAGAAATTACAGAAGTAACAAAGAAACTTTCAGAGACCATCTAATACAAGAACAACTAGCTCATTTTATAGATGGAAAAAAAATGGGCAAATTAAATGTCATACCTAATGGAATCACACATAATGGCTGAGTTGAGAGTAAAATGAATTGTCTCTTGATTCCGAGCTAGTTCAAATTCCATCTAGAATTTTAATCAGGTTTTAGTGAAGCCTCGTTACTCTAAGTCATATTGACATCAGATCCTGTTTCCACACGGCTATAATAGCAAGTTGATATTTGAGACTCTCAAGGTGAGCAGTACAGTGCCAGGTGTATTTAAGCACGGTACTGTAGAATCCATAGTCAGCTCTGTTGAAGTGAAGATCCAAATATAAAAGCTTAGATGTTGAGACACCAAAGCACACTTGTATCTGCATAGAAACTGGTCTGAAGCCAATTTTGTTGAATATCTATGGTTTCACTCAATCAGTTCTCTATTTCTCATTTGGGGCATTATTTTACCCTCATGATATTGAAATGAAAATACTAGAAATGACTTCTGTTGTTAAGTGCCATCAAGTCGGTTACGACTCATAGCGACCCTGTATAGGGTTTCCAAGGAGCAGCTGGTGGGCTTGAACCACTGCCCTTGTGGTTCAAATTGACCTTTCAGTCCAGCACATTAACCCACAGTGGGACACCTCCAATAAAATGAGCTTTAGCAATAGGTAAAGATGAACATAAGTATTTCATTGTTTATAAATGTTATCTGGCAATCATAATAGTGAAACTTTTTACTTCGTGTAAAAGCTATTTCTTCTGGTAAAAAAAGGAAACTTTCATATGGACTCAGGACATATCTAAAAGTTTGCATTTTATATCAAGAGGCTGAAGGAAAGAAAGAAAGAAGAGGTATATGGGCATTTTATAAATAGAAAAATCCTTTTCGAATACCCAAGTCCCCCATCTTTTAAATAAATAAACAAGTGTTTTGTTTCTGTGCTTAAATATACCTAAAATAATCATTTATCACTTTTTGAAAAGACCGAAACCATCTAAGCAAGAACATCTATGTTTAAAGAATTGTTGTTTTCTTTACTATTTAACACACAGGCTATGTTAAAATATTTCCTTAGTGATGGAACCAAGCCAAGAATACGAGAGGGCTCCAAAAAGTCTGTGGGAAACTGCCATTGTCTTTTAATTCCATTTTCAACAATCTTTTTGATGCCCTCTTATATAGCTTAAAAGTTTTGTGAGTTGACACATATCCCAGAGGGCTGTAATATTTCTTAATAGTTAACAGCTTCTAAAACAACCTTTTTATCAATTCATGAGTCACAGGCAAGGGTATGGACATTTGTTTTAGAAAAACTAGTTTCAAATGGTTCAAAAAGCATTGCTTAGAAACGATAAGTAGAGTTTCCTTTCCAGTGCTGATTTTGCAGGGTCTTGTTTTGATCTTACAGTAAGTAGCACACCAGCTTTGCTAGGTTGATAATACAGCAGGAGCCCCTGGAATATATGACAAAGTGGAAACACTCCACCCCAAGACTATGACTAAGATGGAAATCTATGTTTTCTTTTGCTTTTTTATGAGAAGTGAAAATGTCTTATCTATGAGAGATGTGTACACATTTAGACATGGAAATGTTTCTAAATTAAATTCATGACAAATATTTGAGGTAAATATCACATCCTAGGCAAAGGAGGGTTCCTGGCTAATTCCTATTGTTTAGAGAGTGTCTGAGTGTATGCCTTATCAAACATAGAAGGCAGGAACGAATGAGAAGCAGAGGACTAACCTGTATTCCCCAAAAGTTCCATCGTCTTCCTTCATAGGCTGGATTTCAGGATCAGCATGGGCATCTTCCTTTTCTTTTACTAAGAATTTCAAAATGACATTATTATATTTGGACCCTGTGCTTCCTTATTCAAAGACTTAAAGAGTCAAGTCTTAGAGATAAACCAGCAAACCAAACCAAACCCACTGCCATCGAGTCGAGTCTGACTCAAAGCGACCCTATCTAGGGTTTCCAAGATTGTAAATCTTTACAGGAGCAGACAACCTCATCTTTCTCCAGTGGAGTAGCTGGTGGGTTTGAACTGCTGACCTGTGGTAAGCAGTCCAACACCAAACTCACAGCACCACCAGGGCTAATTGGAAATACAGAGCAGGGGAAAATAATTCTATACACAGTTGATGTTATATAATCATACATGCTATATAATCATACCCACATTCTGATGTTTTGGGGTCATTTGATCATTTGTTAATACATAGTGTTGACTTTTTAAAAAGCATTTTGGACCAAGTCGCCTACTCACCTGATGAAGGTATACTTTTTACGTTTCTAAGATTTCTCCCTGCCTCATTTTACCCATCTATTTGTTAACTAAATTGATGGTTACAGATAGGCTTTGTAAATCTATCCTTCTGCAGATTTTTTATTGTATCAGAAGGAAAATGACCAGATTAAAAAGATAAGAATTCACTGGGCCCACTAAACAGCACAAATCACTAAGCTGAAGTAAAAACCATGTCACGCAATATCAAGCCACAGGGCATGTTTTACTTCCTTGGGGCAAACTTCAGGCACCTCCCTCCGCCCCTAGTTGATCTCAAGTGCTACTTATGCACCCATGATTTATTGGAGCCTAAAGAAACTACCAGCTGTTCTGTGGGAGAAAGATGAGGCTTTCTGCTCCTGTAAAGATTTACATCCTTGGAAACCCAGTAGAGGGTCGCTATGAGTCGGAACCACTCCATGGCACATAACAACAACAACAAAGCAACAGAGGGGTCCTGGTGTGGTGCTGTGGGCTAATGCGTCAGACTGCAAAGTCGTTTGAACTGCAAGGTCGGTGGTTCAAACTCACCAGCTGCTTCTTGGAAACCCTATACAGAGTCATTATGGGTTGCAATTGACTAGATAGCACTTAACAATAACAACGCAACAGCGTTACTAACATTTTCAAATAACAGATTGATTTATTGCATCCAATGCCCTCTGATCTTTGACAATGTTTAGGTTGTTTGTAAAAGGGGATCAAAACTTGGCTACACAAGTCCAATTTCATGATTCTGGGAAGATATACTTACAGCAATCTACATGATTACACTCCTGATTTCTTTTCAGCTTAATGAATAATTTTGCAGCATTATAAAGCAATTAAAATCTTTCTTTCTTACCTGGATATTTACCACCCTTGTTTCTTCTGATGAAGCAAACAATCAGCAAAATTAAGATAAGGAGAGCGACAGCACACATTAGCCCAATGAACCAGCCCTGAGTTGCAATATCCACCTGCCGGCTTGCCATTGCTGGAAAACAAATTTACAGTGTTGGTGGGAATGGGGCAAGGAGGAGACGGGAACTGTTATCGTCCTTGTAATAAAATATTGCCTCAGCATATGAGTTTGTATAAATTTTATACTTAGCCCCATATTGGAATCTGTCAGCTATCAATCAGGAGTTATATAAATACTTTGAAATTTTTTCATTATTTAAAAAAAAAATTCAAGTTTTTAAAACAGAGAAATCTGAATGCTAATGTCATGAAGTGTTAACAAGTCTTGCTGACAATTGTGTTCACAGTTATGATGTTTTACTGAAGTATGTATGTATTCTCAGTATAATCTATGAACTATCTATGCATTCTCAGTATAAACACATTCCCAAGCCAATTAAACATTGCTTATTGGATAAGCTGTATATTGTTAAATACAATTATAATAATATAACACTGAATTTTAAACAGGATAGGATATATACATATAATGGAGCATTCTTCCTTCAAAGGAATCACTTATGGAGGTTAAAATAACATTGCAGTAATACACCATTAAAGATGAATGTTTTGAAAATCCTCTTTTCAAAAAACAAAACTGTCCACACAAGAGAGCCAGCTTTATTGTTGTATAAAACATCCCAATTTATACCCAAAGTATTACTTAATTTGCATTTCATCTCATTTGTTATTCATCCCTTCGTTCTTAAGGGCATTTGAAATTTTCTGTAAAAATCAAATTCACACTCCAAGGACCAATATTTGTTAATGCTTAGAATCCACTAAAAAGATTTTGAAATATATCTTGATCAGTGGAAGCAAGTCTGGGTAGGTGATCAGTTTGAAGGGAAAATACTCATTCAGATGTATGTTTTCGTTGTCTTCACTTATTTTAAGCAAATAAATACCACAGTATGCAAATTTCATAAGAACACCACAGAATAATCAGCATTTCTGATATCATTCAGAAGTGTCACTCAAAGCAAAATGGGACAAAGTGCAGCATCAATGATTATTCAGATATGCCCATGTGGGTTTGTTTAAACAAACTGGTATGAATCCTGTTTTAAAAGGCCTTTGTTGTTTCTCTTCTGACCACAATTTACTCAAGGAAAAAGATCTTCTTTTGATTTCATAGCATGTCCATATCATGCTTTTAAATTAATCGAATTTCTTCCGAATACATTTAACATGGTTGTGTAAAGCTTATGCAATCTCTCGATGAACAAAATAAAAATGGCAGCACGTATCCTGGGTTCTGCTCTATATTGCAAGAATAACCCCCTTTTTCTCTACAGCAAAATGCAGGTAAAAAGGAAGCACTTGAAATGACGTGGGGAAAGGAACATGAGAAATGTGAGGATGTGTGTTTTTAAAAGAAATTAAAAGACAAGTGGAATTATATTACCTGGAATACAAATCAAATACCAGCAGTCTTTCTCCCTTAGTCCCTTGTATGTACATGTTGTGTGCCTTGTTTGTGGGGATTTAAGTTGCATCATAACCAGGCGTAACTGAAGTAGGAAGGTAGGTAGTTTCCCCATCCCCTTTACATACCATACTAAGTCTGATGATGATGAAGATGAAGACAAAGATAATATTAACTGCTAACATTTTTGAACTCTTATTACATGCTAGGCACTGGGTTGTGGGCATAATCTCATTTAATCTTCACAACAATCCTTGAGGTAGGCATTAGGAATAAATTCAGAGAGCATAAATTCAGAGAGGGAAAAGAACTTACAAAAGAGTTGGAATTTGACCTATGTCTGTTTGCTCCCAGAGAGCATGTTACTAGCCATTATGCCCCACTGCTATGCTCTAATGCATTCCTGAAAACATGTCTAGACATTAAATCTGCAAAAGTCTGACCAAAGAATAAAATGTTTAGGGGCTTTCCAGTCTGAGAAAGGTAAATATATTTTTTAAATGCATCATTACATTCTCTTTGGCAATATAATTCTGTCAGTTTATACATGATCTTTGTGTGCTTTTTCTTCAAAGTTGAAACAAAACTGGTCTAAGTCTACTGAGCATTTAAATGAAAGGGTCCCAGCTTTTAGCATGCTTAACAACATACAGCTTTGTCATCACTAGTATCTAATACGGTCAGATACACGAGAACTAGCAGAGCCATCATTCTGCAGAGGGGGACTGCCAGAATTAGACTGCTAGATGGCAGCTTGCAATGATGCAACTGAGAATTTTTGTTTAATACCACACTAAAATTGTTGTTGTTGTTAAGTGCCATCGAGTTGGTTCCGACTCTAGTGACCTTGTATAGGGTTTCCAAGGCTGTAAATCTTTGTGTGATCAGAAAGCCTCATCTTTTTCCTACATTTTGAGATTGTTGTTGTTAAGTGTCGTCAAGTCGGTTCCAACTCATAGCAATCCTGTGTTGGAGGAGTAGCTGGTGAGC
This sequence comes from Chrysochloris asiatica, assembly GCF_000296735.1. Lineage (NCBI taxonomy): Eukaryota > Metazoa > Chordata > Mammalia > Afrosoricida > Chrysochloridae > Chrysochloris > Chrysochloris asiatica. Next base: position 1,690,923 of record NW_006408550.1, read on the forward strand.
TTGAACCTCCAACTTGGTGGTTCAAACCAACTTTGCAGTCCAGGGTATTAACCCACAGCGCCACACCAGGACTCTGCACATTAAGATTATTGTTGGTGTTGTTAATTGCCTTCGAGTCAGTTCCAACTCATAGCGACCCTGTAGTGGGCTTCCAAGGAGTGGCTGGTGAGCTTGAACTGCTGATTTTGTGCTTCAAACCGACCTTGCAGTCCAGTGCATTAACCCACAGTGCCGCATCAGGACTCCTGATTTAGGCAGTCCTAAAAATTAGACATCTATGTGCATCAAAGACTTCCCCAAAACAGTTCAAAGAAAACCTACAGACTGGAGAAAAAATTTTGGCAGTGACATATCTGACAAGGGACTAATCTCTAAATTTATAGAAAACTTCAACACCTCAACAACAAAAAGAAAAAATCCAATTTAAAAATGGACAGAGAGCATAAACAGACATTTCACCACAGAAGACATTTAGGCTGCCAACAAAAATGAACAAACATCTGTGATCATTAGCCACTGGATAGATACAAATCAAAACCACAATGAGATATCATCTCACTCTAGCATTAATTGCAAAGTTAAAAAAAAAAAAATCAACAAAAACTGCCAATGCCAGTGAAGGCATGGAGTGACTAGAACCCTCAGTCACCGCTGGTTGCTGTTGCTATTGTTGTTAAGTGCCGTTGAGTCGGTTCCGACCCATAGCGACCCTGTACAGGGTTTCCGAGGGTGTAAATCTTAGGATTGTAAAATGGTGGAACCACTGTGGAAAAAGGATGGCACTTCCTGAGAAAGTTGGAAATAGAAATACCATAGGATCCAGCAATGCGAAAACTGGGTATATACCCTAGAGAAATAACAGCCGTTACGGGAACAGAGACTTTGTGTCTCATTCTTCAGGTATATTAACAGGAGAGACCAGGCCCTGGAGAAGGGTATCAAACTTGGTAAAGTGGAGGGTCAGTGAAAAAGCGGAAGACCCTAAATGAGATGGATTGGCACAGCAATAATGAGTTCAAACACAATGATTTTGAGAATGGCCCAGGCCCAGGCAGCGTTTTGTTCTCTTGTGGGTAGGGTTGCTATGAGTTGGAACTGACTCAATGGCACTTGACAACCAATAACTGCACATTCATGCAGTGTTATTCACAATAGAAAAAAGATGGAAACGACCTAAGTGCCCATCAATGGATGAACGAATAAGCAAACTATGGTACATACACACAATGGGATATTATATATTAGGTAACGAATAACAATAAAACTGCAAATACCTCACGGCATAGATGAGCCTACAGGACATTACGCTGGGTGAAATTTGTCAGTCACAGAAGGACAAATATTGTATGAGATCACTACTATAAAAAGTCAAGAAAATGCTTACTCAGGGGGAAATAAAACTCACTGCCATCGAGTCGACTCCGACTCATAGTGGCCCTAAAGCATAAGCAGATCAGCTCCTTGGGGATACTGAGGCTGTAAATCTTTATGGGAGCAGACAGCTTCCATCTTTCTCCTGAGGAGTGGCTGGTGGGTGTGAACCACCAATCTTGTGGTTAGCGGTCCAATGCTTATCCCACAGTGCCACCAGCCTCCTTTTTATCCAGGGGGAAGAGAGTGAAGCACAATAAAATGATATGTATATATTGTATGCCTAAATACAATAAGGGGAGGTTAGCACAAAATGATCAAGGCTAAAAAAGACACTGGGAAGAGCACAAGAGTTAAAGGCAACATAATCCTCCAATAACAGTCATAGCCGTGGTCCATGAGATAGACAAGGAAGCTGAACAGGAGACAGTCGGTGAGTGGATCTATACTCATTAACATATATACAGTTTGACAGAGGATATTTCTCCACATGTCTTTTTGTGTGCTGTAAATAGATCCATGAATATAGTATAACATGTTGCTGTTGTTGTTATTAAATACCGTCAAGTCAGTGTTGACTTATTGTAACTCTGTACATGGTTTCTGAGGCTTTGAGTTTTCACAGGAGCAGAAAGCCTTGTCTTTCTCCTGGGGAGCAGTTGGTGGGCTTGAACCGCAGACCTTGTGGTTCACAGTCTGTTTATCATATGAAGCAACCATGCTACCATAGTAGAATATATTATGAAAAATATAAGTTATGAAAACTTCTTAGTCATAGCTAAACACCTTGAGGGAACGACTCACTGGGGTCACCAGGTCAGCTGGCATAACGTAGTCTGCAAAGATAATGTTTTACATCCAACTTTGGTGATTAGCAACTAGGGTCTTAAAAGTTTGTGAGCAGCCATCTAAGGTGCAATTGTTGATCTCTCCCCATCCAGAGCAAAGAAGAGTGAAGAAAATCAAAGACACATGGAACCAATTAAGCCGAAGAACTAATGGACCATGTGAACCCCAGACTCCATGACCCCAAGACCAGAAGAACTAGATGGTGCCCAGCTACCACTGCTGACTACTCTGAAAGGGATCACTATAGAACATTCTGGATGGGGGGAGAAAAATGTGGAACAAAACTCAAAACCATAAAATCGATGAGACTTACTGATCTTACAGAGCCTTTAAGCTTGGAATTGAACTTACCCCCACTCAACTTTCAACGCAACAATAGACAGGCCTGTAGGGTGAACAATCACATCAGGTTATGAATTGGGCTGTGAACCGCAAGGTCAGCAGTTCGAAACTACCAGCTGTTCCACGGGAGAAAGATGAGGCATTTTGCTCCTGTAAAGATTTACAGCCTTGGAAACCCTGTACAGGGTCGCTATGAGTCGGTTCCGACTCCACGGCACACAGCCACCACCACCATAGGTTCAGAATAGCTGAATAGATCTATCAAATGTTACCTGATGTGACCATTTCCTAGACCACCTGTTCCCTTTGGCATACAGCCCTCTGAGACCCTGTACTGGGGGTGTGATGAGAACTTCTGCTCTAGCCCACCTACATTCTAGGGGTTGCTGGGTGGCACACACCATTTGCTCCCTTCTGTTTCCTGAAAGACTGACTGGTGGCTCAAATCCACCCAGCAGCATCGCAGAAGAAAGGCCTGGCAGACTACTTTATAAGATGGCAGTCATTGAAACCCTTGGAATGCAGTCCTACTCTGATTCATGTGGCGTTGCCATAAGTCAAAATCAACTCCATGGGATCTGGTTAGTTAGGCGGTTCTAGCTGGGTGACCTGGGCAGAGACTCCAACTCTCTGAGAGTATTTGCGTGTAATAAGTGGGGAGATAATGGTGCCTACTTCTTGGACTGTTGTTAAGGACTGAATGAGAATACTCGCTCATCCAATATGGCATAGAGCCCACTTAATGTCTGTACTATGACTTTGATAACATTCTAACTGTATGTGGACAAGATACATACTTGAGCTTTTACAAATAAAACCTTGTATAGTAATCATATATTGATTAGCTTCTAAGTTTAGTTCAGTGTTTTCCCAGAATTACTTACATAATTGAATATAAAAACCACAAGGAATATAATAACATGAAATATGATTTTTTCTTAAAACATTATGATTTTAGCAAGTGAATAATTTTAACATATAGTTTAGTAAATTACTGAATATTGCCATTTTTATATTAAAAAACAATATTTATAATTGTGTTATTTCCTAAATGATAAGAAATAACTTTGAAAATCATAATGCTTGTGAAATGAAACACAGAAAATTCATCTATGTCTGTGGGCAACATTTTTTGAAGGATGAATGAAGTGATCGAAGGGAACATGGGCGTAAAAACAACAAAATGAAAATGCACCACACAACCCTTGTTTGTTTAAATAAGCAGAGATTGTTTTCAACCTTGTAAGCATATAAGAATATTCCTGCATTTTTACATGAACATTTCCCTTTATTCCAGGGACTTTAACTTTAATTTGTCCATTTTGATAATGATCAAATCACTATAATATATACAGTCAAATTAGGTGTGATAAAAGTAATATAGGAATTGTGCAATTTCTTGTTACATACAAATCTAACAATAGTTCTATCGGGTGTGGGCTAATCAAACTGCAGGTTTTGCTGGGTTCTAGTCCATTTTGAAATTTTTAAAATTGTGACTTTATCAGTAAGATTTATTTCTGCTTCAAAAATATTTTAAAAATTCCCTTTTGTCTCTCATGGGGAAGTTTACACATGGTAAAGGATATAAGAAATGAAATTAAATAATGTAAATCATATTTATCTCTGTTTTGGGCAAGAATGTGGTTAGAAGATGATTTGTTAAATCTGTAATTCATTTGATATAAAGAGCCAAAGACGATTAGAAACCAACACTCCCAACCCAACAAGACCTCACAGGAAGACATTCATGGTCTACACCATATTGCAGCTGTCTCTAGTAGGCCCCAGTGCTTGATGGCTTCTGCCTCTGAGCACGAGCCAAACTTGGTATGGTGCATGCCTCACCTGGGCCTGTCTCAAACACATCCTCTGAACTCACAAAACCAGAGTCCCCCTCAGCACCAACTCGGACTGTGTATGCTGTTCCTGGCATTAGACCCTTTAACCCAAAGAAGCTCCGAGAACCATTTACAATTTCTTTCCTCCATTCTTCTTTGCCTATGGAAATTTTGCAAAAAACAACAAATTTGAATATTTGAAGGGACCAGAAGTCACTTTAAATGTTTCAAGAAAGAAACTATTCTTTATAAACTAACGACAAAATCTAGCATGTTTAGGCTTATTATTTCAGTTTATTACAAATCTACTCATGTTAAATAAATCACTTAATATGAAGCACTATATAAAAATATCTTCAAAGAACAATGGACTAGATATCTAGGTTACATATTAATTGCATATACTTCCATTGTATTAAATATTTTAATACAATTAATTATTAAATTAATAATTAAATATTTTAATACAAAGGAAGCTTTTTAAAATCTGCATATTGATTTATGGAAGTATAAAGTTTCTGTGAAGGTGGTTGTAAAATAAATCATATGCATTAAATAGCTCAACTGAACTATAGGGAGGATATTTTTCTTTTTAAGTTTCAAAGGCTGAATCCTTTGGTAAACTTAAATGTTTCCAAATATTTATCCAGCTAATAGATTCAGCCTTTCCCAAGTAATGCTCTTCCTAAAGAGTTAGTTCTCAAAGTATTTATTTGCACGATAAAGGCCTACACAGGAAGTTGGACTGGGCTCAACATTCTGTCACAAATAGTCTCCACTCATCTTATCATATACAGACCACTATGCATTAAAGAAGGAAGGGGAGCTGGTTTTTCATAAATTGCTGAAAATTAAAGCTCCCAACTCCCTGATAAATGTGGCCAGCACGTAAGGAGAGTACTAGACTGGAACACAATTTATACTTCCCCCAAATGATAATTCCCAGAGTCCTGGTGTGGCGCTGTGGGTTAATGCACCAGACTGCAGAGCAGTTTGAACTGCAAGGTTGGTGGTTTAAACTCACCAGCTGCTCCTTGGAAACCCTATACAGGGTCGCTATGGGTCAGAATCTACTCGAAAGCTTTTAACAACAACAAAATGATAATTTTCTGCAATGTCTAATAAAATTCGGTTGAATATTTTGGGCAAAATGTCTACTTTCAAATCAGTTATTTGATTTCTGCTACAGCAAGGTCCAATTTGAGTTAACTTTTTGTTTTTTCTACTGCATTTAGTATAATCTATTATTGCTATTCTATACAGGTGGGGGTTTTAACACTAGTTTTGAAGTATCCTGATAGGAACATTACATATACAGTTTTTCTCACGTTTGTTTTCAATAATATGAAAAAAAGATTTGTCTTATTATGTGTAAATTATATAGGTTGATGTTGTAGTTGTTAAGTGCCGTCGAGTAGATTCTGACCCATAGGTGACGCTGTATAGGATTTCCAAGAAGCAACTGGTGAGCTTGAACCACCAACCTTGCAGTTCAAATGACTATGCAGTCTGATGCACCCCGATAGTTCACTCTAATTTCCTAGATAAATCTGACTCATTTAATTAGTATGATACACAGCAAATCCTTAAAGATTTTTCTAATCTTTTGAAATGTATTCCCCAAATTAAAAATCTGGTAATGAAATTGTTTCTTACTGCCTGCCACACCATATTCAATATAAAATTTCACATGCTGTGGTCCCTCATATTCCCAACTGATATTGGCATAGGTCTCAGCAGCTGTGGCAGTAAGATTCCTGAGCCTGGGCTTCACTGCTTGAACTAAATATACGATAGAAAAATAAAACAAACAGACAATCAAATTGCAGCAACATATACACAAATATAAGTTTATATCTGAAAATTTTCAAGAAAAATTAAGTTGGATTTTACTGCTGACATTTAGAGATCACTCATACTTCATTACAGAAAGTTTTTTTTTTTTTTTCATTTGTTAAATTAAGTTAGGAAATTAATCATCAGAGATAATGATTTATATGATTAGAATTGGTAAGTTCTACTTTGGGTCCCAAAGAACTTAAACTGCTATCCAGTAGGCAGAGTTCCAGGAAACACTTGTTTACTGACAAACCGCAGGAGGGGAATTGCTGAACAATGCTGGGGACTGAAGTCAAAAAGTGTCAGAGACTGCAGGGTATAACCCAGTACAATGGCAGCTTTTCCGTTCAATGTTTATCTCAGTGTGGGTTGAACGAATTTGTATTGGGGTAAGAAGGAAAGCTCCTTAAGATTTTAGCTTTTGATCTGCTTTGAGTCACAGACTTCTTTGAGAATCTAACTCTGGGGTTTGGGCCCCAAAGTGAAGATCTGCTTTAGAGAATGTTGGATGGTTAGGCTATGCTGGAAAAGAAGTTCAAATAGAATTGCCAAATATGCTTTCACAGAAGATAAGAAAGAAGTAAAAGGAGTAAGAACTATTTCATTTGATATATTCAAGAATGCAAATCAATCTTACCTGTTAAGTGTTCATTGAACATCGTGTTCTGAAAAATAATAGCGCAACCTAAACAACTTAAAACACCAGGTTATGAAGACTGTATGATACTACCTACTCACTACTGAGAAAAGACAACATCTAGTCATTTAAAAACCTCAACAGCCTAAATAAAAATGACATATTTATAAATATATTAACTTGGGTAGTTAATATAAAAGATAAGGCCAATTTATTACTGGGCGGGGGGAATCCTTGGGTTGCAAATCAGAAAGCATCAAAGGGTTTACTCAGATTCTAACATTAAATTATGAAATATGTTATATCACCCAGAAGCTAAAGCCCTCTACTGAAATGAATTTAATGAAATAGCATTTCTTAGGATCAAAAAGAGAAATTTAGCAAAAAACATAAAGTACTTGACTGTTTGGATATAACTTGGAAGCACATGTTTCCTGGGTGTCCCTCTGAGCGAAGCATAAAGAAACACTTGAGAGGAAAATTGATGACTGAACTATGCAGATTCTTCTGTGAACCTAATTAACTTTAGTTTTCTGAAATTTTCCTATAAAGGAATCGATGATAGGAATATGATCAATCATCATAGACAGCAAATATACACATGAGTGTAAAACATCAGTGTGAAAGAACCCAGGCAAAGTATTAAATTTCTTTTAAAAAATATTTGGAATCACAGACTGAAGAAATTAGTCCTAGAGTAATTACAGATGTTCAAGGCAAGACAGAATCATGACAATACACTTCTAACAGAAGAGTGTTTTGATGATTGTTAAAGACATCCAGAGAAGATAGCCCAAATTTCCTTTCAATTATAGTGTTTGGCCACTTTGCTGTCAGAGAGAATTCTGACTCTCTGGCTGGCTTTTCACTCCACTTCCTCACTCACTGAATAAATACATGGGAGCACTTTTGCTGCAGCAGATATAGGGTACATTGGATCACCTCTCTCCTGGGCTTTTTCCCAGTAGTGTGACTCCAGTCTCCCTCCCTATTGAAAGACTTTGTCTGGGAGGAGGCAGCAGGAGGGTAGCTACCTACATTTTGGGATCTTAAAACTACAAATCAAATTCTGTTACCTCCCTGTTTAAAAGCGGGATGGTTTTCCTCTGCCCATAGGGTTCCTTAGCCAGGAATTCAGGCCTGTGAAAGGCTGTTCTGTCAATTCTGCCTAATTCCTTCCTATTTTTTCCTATTTCTACATCTTCACTAGCTACTACACAACTGTTCTAATGGTTGGTCCCAAAGATGAGAGAGTAAAATGCTATGATCATCAATCAAATCATTATCTGCATACTAGAAAGCTCACTTTTATAGATGGCTTCACAAGTCTATTGACAATTTTTGTAGACTCTCACACATGAAATTATTTAAAGCACAACCAAAAAACTACAATTATTACACAAATATTAAGGGATTTAACCAAACAAGTGATTGGGTCAGAGTAAATTATTCCTGATATCTCAAGAGTATTTCCCTGTTGATTTCAAATGTATTGAAGAGACAGGTAAGAAAAGGACAAATATGGCCTAATTGAATTATCCTGGTTTCTGCTTCAGAGTTTAAATAATCCTTTTGTAATTACATTTCTGAAAGTTTGGGTTTCATGAACATAAACTAAATTCTGTAAAAAAAAAAAAAAAATTAGAAAAACTAACCTCAAACACATTTCTTCCCTTCTTTGGTCAGAAATGAATGAAAATCTCATTAGTAGCTGTTGTTTTTATAGCTAAAGTTACCACACATGTTTTTTCTCAATGATTCATCTCATACTTATTCTCTTTATTTTAAAAATTAAAATATAAAAGGTATATATATCAAAAAGGAGTCCTAGTGGGCTATAGATTAGTCATTGGGCTGCTAAAGATTAGCTGTTCAAACCCACCAGATGCTTTGAGGTAAAAAAAAGAAATTATTTGCTTCTGTAAAGATTTACATTCTCAGAAACCCTGTATAGGGCCACTAGCAGTCAGAGTTAACTTGCTGGCAAGTTAACTTTTTTAATCAAGACTATGAGAATCAGGAAAGATAGTGGAGATTTTTTTCTCTTCTTAGAGCGTATCTAAACTCTGAATGGAGACGTGAAATAGACAGGAAGATATAACTCATTCTTAGACTAGAAAAAGAAGTCTTTTTAAGGAAGGAAAACCAAAGATTAAAAAAAAAAAAATCCTTGAGTCATTTAAAATCTTACCATAATAAAATGTCATAATTTCATGTAATGTTTACTACTGCATCATGAAAAAGAAAAAAATTAGAAAATAAACTCAGGTTTTGCTATTTTCTTTAACGCTGTTTCCTTTGTAATCTGAGCTGGAGAAGACAAAATCAAATACTATAATGAAATGTACAAAGGCCTGGAGTTAGAACACTAAAAGGGAAGAACATGCTCAGCATTTCTCAAGCTGAAGTGACTGAAGTAAATATTCAAGCCTTGGGTTGCAATGTTGAAGGATTTTATGGGCACAACATTGAATGACACTGGAAACATCAAAAGAAGATGAAAGGAATACCCAGAGTCAGTGTACCAAAAATAATTGTTTGATGTTCAATACAGAAATCTTTAAACAGTATCATTAATATGACATGCAAGTAAAATTTTGCTGAAGATAATTCAAAAAGGATGAAAGCAGTATATTAACAGGAAGCTGCTAGAAATTCAAGCCAGATTCAGAAAAGGATGTGTATGGAGGGATATCATTGCTCATGTCAGATGGATCTTGGTTGAAAGCAGCAAATACCAGGAAAAATATTTACTTGCACTTTATTGACTGTTCAAAGGTATTCAGCAATGTGGATTGTAACAACTATGGATAGTCTTGTGAAAAATGGATATTCCACTATTTGTGCTCATGAGGAACCTGTATATAGACCAAGAGGCAGCTGTTAGAACAGAACAAGGGGATGCTGAATGGTTTAAGAATCAGGAAAATTGTGCATTAGGGTTGTATCCTTCCACCATTCTTATTCAACCTGTATGTTGAGCAAATAATCCAAGAAGTTGGATTATATGAAGAAGAACATGGCAGTAGGGTTGGAGGGGGCTCATTAACAATCTGCAATATGCCGATGATGCAGCCTTGCTGCTGAAAACAAAGAGGGCTTGAAATACTTACTGATGAAGATCGAAAACGACACCCTTCAGTAAGGATTGAACTTCCATGTAAAGAAAATGAAAATCCTCACAGCTGGACTAATAAATAGCATGATGATAAATGAATAAATGGTTGAAGTTGTCAAAGACTTCACTTTTCTTGAATCTACAATCAAATCTCATGGCAGCAAGAGTCGAGAAATGAAATAACTGCTTGCATTAGGCAAATCTGCTGCAAAAGAACTCTTTAAATTGTCCAAGCACAAAGATGTCACTTTGAGGAGTAAGGTGCATCTGACCCAATGCAAGGTATTTTCAGTCACCTCACTATGAGTCAGAACTGACTGGGTGGCACTTAACAACAGCAATATATGCATGTGAAAGTTGGACAATGAATAAGGAAGACCAGAGAAGAATTGATGCATTTGAATTATGATGTTGATAAAGAATATGGAAAGTACCATATACTGCCAGAAGAAAAACAAATCTGTCTTAGAAGTGCAGCCTGGATGGTCCTTAGAAGTAAGAATGGTGAAACTTGTACTTTGTACTTTGAACATATTATCAGGAGGGACCAATTCCTGGAAAAGGATATCATGTTTGGAAAAGTGAAGGATCAGGGAAAAAGAGGACGAACTCCAAGAAGATGGATCGATGCAATAGCAAAAACATTGGACTCAAACCTAACAATAATTATTAGGATCACACAGGACTGGGAATTTTGTTTTGTTTTGTTGTACATAGAGTCACTATGAGTCTGCGAACCTTATATTTTAACACTGGGGGCTTAAGGAACCTTCAAACACTTCATTTTTGCTTGCCTGGATATTCAAGGAGCCCAGGTGGCACCGTGGCTAAGTACCTGGCTGCTAAAGGTCAGAGGTGTGAAGCCACCAGGCACTCTGCCTGAGAAAGATGTGGCAATCTGCTTCAGTACACATCACAGCTGTGGAAACCCTACATAGCAATCCTACTCTATCCTACAGAGCTGCTATGGGAATCAGGCTTGGTTTTGTTTTGTTTTTATCATCATAAGTAATTCACAATTCAATTTGGTAATATTAAATGGTAAAACCTAAGCTGCTTTAATAAAATTCTTATATTTGTTAATAAGAGGGATGGTGTCTTTTTTTCAATGGAATGTGTGTCCTCTTCTAAAATGAACAGTGAAGGGAAAACATGCACTTGCTCCATGAGCAGCTCTGTTGCAGCCCAAGGACACTCAGTAGCTCTAGGCGATGCCACAGTTACCTGTTCACTGAAGCAAGGAAAGGGGCAGCCTTCCAGTGGCATCCTTCAACGAAAGGCCACGAGAGGCGCAGCAGGAAATGATGTCTACTGACATCTAACTATCCCAGGAGAGAAGTACACATAGGCAATCTTTCTTTCTTTCTACAATATTGTGGAATTGTTACATTGTCCTTTCAAGCATAAAAACACTATGCAATTTATTATGAAGATTACTGAAAATGACTACAGTGTGTATCCACTTAACCCCAAATCTAATTGGTCTGCATTTTATAATTTATCAAACCTCCAAGTATAAACAAATTCTTATTTGTTTATACGTAGAATAAACATATAGAATGTACAATAGAATAAATATGCATAGGATAAATTTATGTTTTCTAGGAAATAGAAGAAATGTATCAGGCATAAGCTCACAAGACTTGAATAGCTTGAGACAAAGAACTAATTTATTTGTCTTCTTCTTTATTATAATTATTATTCCTGTTGCATTTTTTTAGTCTGTCAAAGCCCAAGAATACCCTTCACTACAAGTATAGATAGTCCCCAGATTATAGACAAATTCTGTTCCTAAATCTTCAAGTCAAATTTGTACATAAATCAGAACAATTAGGTACAGTTCATACTGGATGTCAGACAAATGTTTGTCTTAGATTATAGTATACAGTGTACCTTTCTATGCATCAAAAACATTAACACTTCCAGATACACTAAAACAGCTTTAACATAATATTGGTAATGTTTTGATGAAAATTGCAGAGTAGTAGTGGCTTGTTATGTTATAATTGTATGCACCTTGAATTTTTAATATAATAGGCTTCCTGAGAATTGCTTCATAACTATAGGTCCTACTTAGGTCAGGTGTTTGTAACCTGGAGATGCAGATACTCCACATGAAAATGGTGTAGAGTTTTCTAGGACGCTGTTCTCCTCCTCAGTAATTAAGGGTCAAAGATTGTGGGTGCTTTGGGATTACCACAGGTGGAAGACATATTACAATTCATTCAAGCCCCATTCTCCCAACAAATTTTTCTCACTCAGAGCTGTGAGGAATAAGCACAAAGGCAATTGGTTGTGGACTGTTGGCTTTTACCAAGTGTTACCCAGAAAGAAGAGACTTCAGCAGTTTGGTGATGACAGGATGGAATAACACAACTGAGCAGAACATTCAGGCTGACAGGATGACTTGCTCCTAGCGCCCCTGGTCGGGAGGGTGCGGGTCCCAGGCTACTTGTAGGTTGTCACTAAGCCACAATTTCAGATGGACAGTAGAGTGTCAGGCAGCAGAGTGTCGACTATGCCCATGAAGAGTACAGCGAACTCAGATCAGAATGAAAGCTTGACTGATCTGATTTCTCACAAGCTATGTTTTCAGGAGAGTTAATGGGAGGTGCAAACAGTTGCTAATGTAAAGGATGGTGGCTCAAGTCCACCTCAGAAGAAAGTTCTGGCAATATACTTCTAAAAATTCAGCTGCTGAAAACCTTATGGAGCACAGTTCTACTCTGACACACACGAGGTCGCCATGAGTCTGAATCAATTCTACAGCAACTGGTCATATGTGGCTTGTCTGTATAGAAGCGCTGAGATAAATGCATGGTTCTGATTCTAGCTGATCCAGTCACAATCATAGTTTTCAAAGCTAAGATTAGGATTGCTACCAGGGATAACTTGAGTAAAATTTTTAGAGAGAATTCAATGTATATCTTTTTACTTGTAAAAAAGACTAGAAATTAATTTTAAAGCCCAAATCTGTCAAGATCTTCTCGTTTTAGTATCTTTTAATTTGATATTTAAAAATACGTTTTATTTCCCCCCATCTTTTTGTGAGCCCATGCTGCACTTCCCCATGTTTAACATTGCAAATTTCACACATGTATAAAGTCATGCAAATGAATTATTTTACCTTTGCCTGCACCTACATCAGGTGGAGGAATACCAGCTTTAATGAAGGGAAACAGAAATAGGACACTATATAGTTAGATGTAACACATATATGAGCATGCATAGCGATATATAAACACTTATTAAAATGCTAACGCATGCAAGAAGAATAAAGTATACCATACTATGTATAGGAGATAGGTTGGTGTCCCCAAACCTACCCAATGATTGAATCCAAACATCACTTTCGCTGCATTATTCATGTTTGTATATTATCTAAGGAAATGTCATTTCTTATGCTTTGGAAGATAAGCTAATGAATAATCTCCTGAAGGAAATCCACAAGTTAGAGACTTACAGGAACAGAAAGTCTTTTGCAATATTTTGAGCAATTTCATTGAATTGGAAAATTTTCGGAATGACTTTGAAAAGTATGACATGAATGTGTCTTTTAGATGCTCAGTGGGGCTATTTTGCTTTCTCTGTACACCAGATGAAACATCAAAATACAAAATTCCTTGCTCAAACAAAATAAAATCACTATTTAATGATTGTACCTTTCTAGAAAACCTAAATCAATATGTGAACTAGCAAATTATTTTCTAATGAATCAAGACCAGAACTAAAATA
>NW_006408550.1:1704754-1753411 GCF_000296735.1 Chrysochloris asiatica
GTGTATATAGGAGGGGGCTCCAAAAAGTTCATGAAAAAAAAAATTCCATTATCTTTTAATTCCATTTTTCATGAGGTTTTGAAACACTCTCATATATGTGCATGATATGTATTTTTACATATATGGATATATATATTATTCAATCCTAAATTTAAAAATGCATTGCCTTAAGCTTTGAATTCAAGTGTATCAAAATGTAATTTCCTACCTCAATATGAGTTTTACTTGGACTTGTGAAACAAGTATCAAATTGCTATTCCAAATACAAATTAAATAATTGATTTCATGATATATCAGAACGAGAACTTATGATATTTGTATTTGTTAAGAGGCACAATTCCATGTTAAGAAGTAAAGAGAAAGCATAAATGTAAGCTGGCTTGTTTGTTTCATGGCATTAATAATTACATGGATTTTATACATACCCATCTTACCTTCATCCACAGTTGTTACTGCTTCCTCTGTTATCTGACTTCCAGATCCTGCTGATGTTTGTGCATAGAAATAAAATTTATATCGAGTGCTGAAATTTAAATTTTTTAAAGTCCAGCGTGTCTTGTTGGCAGGAATTTTTAAATCTACCAGCGGGCCTAATTCATGTGTGCTGTTAACTGTCAGTGAGATATAACAAACAAGTGAATTAACAATTAATTGTTACAGAAATACTGTTATAAATTCAAGGGGGCTTCAAAAAGTTCATAGACAAATGGCATTAAAAGATACTGAAATTCTTTCAAGAACTTTTTGGAACCCCTTCATACATGTGCCTACTAAAAATGTCAAACTAAGATTTAAACTGAATTATAGAATCCTAAGTAGTGCTGTCAAGAGCTCTGGTAGCGTAGTGGTTATGAATCGGGTTGCGAACCTTAAGGTCAGCAGTTCAAAACTACCAGCTGTTCCACGGGAGAAAGAAGAGGCTTTCTGCTCCTGTAAAGAGTTACAGCCTCGGAAACCCTGAGCCGACTCCACGGCACATAACAACAACAATTTGGTGCTGTAGGATAAGCACTGGACTGCAAATCACAAGGTCAGTGGTTTAAACCCACCAGCTTCTCCTCTGAAATCCTGTACAGGATTACTATGGGTTAGAATCGACTCAACAGTACTTAACAAGAACAACTCACACTTTGTCTGACATCACTGATAATATTTTACAATTCCTGTTATACTCTATGGAGTCCTGGTGTGATGCTACGAGTTAATGTACTGGACTACAAGGTCGGTTTGAACCACAAGGTTGACAGTTCAAGCTCACCAGTTGCTCCTCAGAAACCCCATACAGGGTTTGCTATGAGTCGGAACTGACTCCAGGGCATTTAACAACAACAATAACATAATATGATATAACTAAGGAAAAGCTTTATTACAAGGTAGGAGAAATTTACAGTTGAATCATAATGGCATTTATCTCTGTATCTTTTGCAAGTGGAGTTGTATTTTGTTAAATAGCTCCTAACTTGTTTTCAGAGGTCTTGTTAGCATTTTCTAGTTACAGATACGTTTTAATCTAAGATCACTTGTCTCTAAACTCTACCCTCAAAGAGCTGTATTATTCTAGGTTATTTTATTATGTAGACTACTTAGTTTTCAATATAGTAACCATTATTTTTCTTTCAAAAATAAAATTTGAAATCCCTTCTAGAATAACATTAAAAATTTTGTGGAAAATGGAATTGAAAAATAATAGAATTTCTCCATATACTTTTTGAAGCTCTCTTGTACATGCATATATCCGACAGACACCCCCTCAGAAAAAAACACCAAAAAAACCTAAATTAAAAACCGTCAGTTTGTAAGATACGTTTTTTTCTCTTAAACCATATTTCCTTTCCTTTTCTCCCAATTAACTTACTTGGCTGATATTTCAAGGTGTACTCAGTCAAAATGCCATTTGGGTGGCTTGGTGGATCCCATTCCAAAGTGAGAGAGTCTAGTGTGGGATTAACAATTTTCAAAAAGGATGGCGCACCGGGCACTGGAAATGAGAACACACAGTCAACATAATGGTTTCTGAAGGCTTCCTAATGCATTACAACAACACATTTCACCATAGGCTCACTATTCAGGGCTCTTAGCTCTCCACAGTTTCTTCTTCTTTCAGACTCAGCTGAAATTACAAATCTGTGACATGGACCCATTCAGTTCTTCTCTTTCTCTACTTTTCATTTGTTGTTGTTGTTATTATGTGCCGTGGAGTCGGTTCTGACTCATAGTGACCCTGTATAGGGTTTCTGTGGCTGTAAATTTTTAAGGGAGCAGAAAGCCTCATTTTTTTCTCCCGTGGAACAAACTGGTAGTTTTGAACTGACCTTAAGGTTCACAGCCCAATTTGTAACCACTACACTACCAGAGCTCATTTAGATTCATTCAAATTGTCTTCTCCCAACGTATAAAGACTGTGCTTTCATATGAATCCACACCCAATATTTGTACAGTATTTCATTGTTTCACGAATGGTGTCAATGAAAACAAACTAGTCACTAAGTGAAACTATTGAACCAAACTTCTGAGCAACAGCATCAGCAACAGCATCAGCAGCTATGGTCTGAGTCATCAAGGACACACAGCCTGCTGAGTCTTGGGCACGGGCCAGTCTGCTCAGGTGCATCATTCCTCTTCCTGTATGAGCTGACAGCTGCCCAGGAGCCAGTGGTGATGAACAAAAGCGCCCAACGGGCACATTCCTGGTCTGGAGGTCTGAGGGGCCTGATACATTCCCACAGGAAGCATGCCCAGTCTTCTTTTATTTACTTCTTTAGGAGGATGTCAGATGGTGGCAGTCCTTCTTCATGAAGGTGCCTCTCCTACCCACCCAGCCTGCCATGTTCCCTACACCCATTAATAGCACCATTCACTCTGACCAGAAACAAGGGAATCAATCTGAACTTCTCCCTTGTCTCGTTTCCACCATCTCCTGGACACTAAATCCTGTCACTCAGCTCTAACTAAAGGTTACCAGTTCAAATCCACCCAGGGACTCCTTGGAAGAAAGACCTGGTTATCTGCTTACCTAAAGATTCTAGTCAAAAACTCTCTATGGGGGCAGTTCTGCGCTGCTACATGGGGTCTTGATGAGTTGAATTGACTCACTGGCACCACAAAACCAACCATCTTACCCATAGCTATCCTATCATCTCCCCATTGTCTCTGCCACTGCCCCACTTCAAGTCTCAACAAGCTTTCCCTGAGCCTAGAAGAATACCAGATACACCGTAGGCACTCAAAAACATCTTGTTGACTTAACCTTTCTTAGCTTTTCCAACCCAATCAGTAGTTCTTAACTTTTGAAGATAACAGACCCCTTTAAGAATCTGTGATAACAGCCACACTCTCCTCAGAAAAATATACACAGTCTGCACACAATTTTAGGGGGTTTGGGTAGCTTCTGAAGCCCATTTATTGCCTTCTCCCTCACAGCCTGGAAAGAGACTGTTGTTAAATGCCCATATTGGAAACCTCAGGCCTGTAGGTTAACATCCACAGCATTCAGTCATGCTATGGGGCTCTCTAGTTGACCTTCCTCTCCTTTCTCACCATTTCCAGCCACATGAACTGCAGTTCTTTGAAGGAGTCAGACTGTTTTATTCCTTCCTGTCTTCAGGCATACTACTTACTTCCTCTCTTCTTTATCCTTTTAAACCCTGAGACATCTTCCCCTGAACTACTTAAAAGAAAAGTGTGGGGTCATACTAGTGGAAGTCTCAAGTAGACAGAGCCCTGATTCTCTAAGGAGTCAGGGACAAGGACAAGATGCTATCATGGGATGAGAGTCAGGACACAGGATAATTCTCAAAGATTGTTGGGAAGTAGTCAGCATGATAAGTACTTCAACCATAAGGAGCCAGAACAGGGTGTGTTTGTAAACCTCATAGATCAAAGAGATCCCGGGCATCCACAGAAGCTATCTGTCTCATTTTTATAGCTAGGTTGATGCAAAATTCAAAATAGGTAAAGCCCACCTTGGCATCTTTTTAAATCCCTATCTTTCTTACTAGGATCCCCAGTGGCTGCTATCCTAAAGGTCGGTTGGTGATTCAAACCCACTCAATGGCTCTATAGGAAAAAGCTGTGGCAATCTGCTTCTGTAAAGATTACAGCCTGGAAAGCCTGTAGGCAGTTCTACTGTGTCACATAGGGTCACTATGAGTCAGAATGGACTCGATGGCACCTAACAACAACAACAACAATGAATGGTTCTTTGTGACATCCTTCTCCCTCACCTACTCAGGCTCCCAATCCTCCTCCACCCACTACAACTTTGTCTAGTAGATCCTCTCTTCTAACTGAACTCAACTTCAGAATCAATATGAAAGTCCCTGAGAAAGGAGTCGTAGAAGTGAAGTGCTACATGTAGGAATGTTTCCTTTGCCAGGTGCTTTTCCTATGTTACCAGATTTCACACATTTCAGATGTGAAAACTGAGGTGAAGAAAGATTATATAACTTGCTACAGGTCAGAAAATTAATGACTCAAGTCAGCACCTTATTAGCTGGGTTTCAAGCAACATGACTAAATGTGGAGAAAATTTTAAATCAAGGGAGGCAGAATTTTAAATCGCATTTTGTGTTTGGCAGCCTTCTATACATTCCTTAGGCCCCATATGAGCTGATGTTTTGCCATCTTTGTGTGTGCTGTGTTCACCGATGGGAAAATCACATTTGGTTTCTAGCATGTCTGTCGTGTGTTCCTGAGCTCTCAGGTTTATATCCATCTCATACCTCCTTCTGGAGTATTAAAGACTCTGTCAGGGCTGGCTGGACCCTCCCCTTTCCCGTTGACCACTCGGACATTCAGTATGTAGTGGCTAAAGGGCTCCAGTCCAGGCAGCATGCCACGAGTCTTGCTGCCTTGAAAAGTGAGGATCTTTTTTTCAATGTGACGTTTGCTTCTTTTAGATAAACTCTGTGCCTTCCAGTAGTAAATCTGAAACATCAGTAACAAAAGTCAGCCATGTACAAAGGAACAAACAGAACTCTTCATACTCACAAAATTAAAGCGTTGCTTTTGCTTTATTTCCCCTGTCCCCGCAAATTCCCTTGACGCATTTTATAAGATTACCAGCAAAACTAATGAATATCTATTCTGAGGCAAAAGGGATTAGAAGTTCACGGATAATGAGGTAAAATGGAATTAAGGATATGCAATGGAGTTGGGCTATACCTTTTGTTGGAAGAGTATAATTGAAAAAATATAATAGCACTAGACCCTAGTCCTAGTGTGACACTGTAGGTGAATGCGCTGGACTACAAGGTCATTTTGAACCACGAGGTCAGTGGTTCAAGCTTATCAGGCACTCATCGGGAACCCTATACAGGGGCACTATGAGTTGGAACAGACTTGATGACGCTTAACAACAAGACCCTTACAGTTCTTCCCAGAGCATGAAACAAATAGGTAATAATAAAGGATTTACATACCTTTTACTTGCATAAAATGTTTCAAAAGTGATAATTACTACTCAATATTTACATTCTATTCCAGAGTTAATCCAACTTCATATACAATATTTCTCTTAGTGTAGCCCTAACAATCACAAAATCAAATAAAATCTGTTACCATTGAGTCGATTTCAACTCAACCACAGTGAGGTCATATTATCATTATTCCTGTGGTATGGATTGTAGATTTGGCTGTTAATAGCAAGATCAGTGATTCAAACCTACTAGCCTCTCTGCGGGAGAAAGAAGAAGCTATCTGCTTCTGTATGAGTCAGAACGACTCAGTGGCTGTGGTTCCGTTTTTGGGGTTTGGTATGGTATGTTGTTGTTCTAGAGCAAAGGTATCAGTTTGAGGACTAAGGGGTGCCTGATCCAAGTTATGGTATTCTGAGTCGTCTCATATGCATGTGAAAGTTGCACAGTGAATGAAGAAGACCATAGAAGAATTGATGCATTTGATTTATGGTATTGTAGAAGAAGATTGAAAATACCATGCACTGCCAGAAGAACAAACAAATCTGTGCTGGAATAAATACAGCTAGAATATTCCTTAGAAACAAAGATGGTTTGACTTTGTCGCTCATACTTTAGGCATGTTATCAGAAGGGACCAGTCCTTAGAGAAGGACATTATACTTGATAAAGTGGAGGGTCAATGAATCAAGAGGAAGGCTCCCAGCGAGATGGAACAGCAGCAGCAATGGACCTCAAGCATAACAACAATTGTGAGGATGGCGCAGAACCAGGAAGTCTTTTGTTCTGTTGTCCACAGGGTTGTTATGAGTTGGAACCCACTCGGCGGCACATAACAACATCAATGGTATGGATGAGGCTCTAGACCAGTGAGTGATTTGACAGAGACCAAAGAGCTATCAAGTACTCTCCACTCCAAATCCAGGCTTTTCCATTAGGCCAGACTAAATTACTTTATTGAAAATGCTTATATTTTAATATTAATTGTAGGTATAATTTTTGGAAACGTGAACTGATATACTTTGGTTACCAATCCAGAATTGTTTATGATGTCCTCTAAAAATATTCTTAAAACATTAAAGGTATTTTAAACAGAAACCAATATATATAAGGAGGATGCAAAAAAGTTCATAAAAGAACTGAATTAAAAGACAATTAAATGTTTCCAAGGGCTTTTTGAAGTCCCCTCATCACAGAGGATTTGGCAATGTTATTGTTGGTGGTGGTTGTGTGCCAGTGAGTCAGTTTGGATGCAGTGATCCTTATATAGGATTTCTAAGGTTGTAAATGTTTATGGAAGTAGAAAGCCTTATCTTTCTCTTGTGGAGTGGCTGGTAGATTTGAACTGCTGACCTTGCAGTTGGCAGCCTAATGTGTAATCCACTACTCAAGGTTGTCGTTGTCGTTATGTGCCGTAGAGTCGGTTTCGACTCATAGCGACCCTACACAGGGTTTCCGAGGCTATAAATCTTTCCGGGAGCAGGCTGTCTCATCTTTTTCCCACGGAACCGCTGGTAGTTTTGAACTGCTGACCTTGCGGCTCGCAGCCCGATTCGTAACCACTACGCTACCAGAGCTCAAGGTTAGAAAAATAAAATTGAACATTGTTGTTGTTAAGTGCCATTGAGTTGATTCTGACTCATAGCGACTCTGTGCAGAGTTTTTGAGGAGCAGCTAGTGGCTTTGAACTGCCAACCATGTGGTTCACAGTCCAATGCTTGTCATACAATGCCACACTAGAAAATATTGCAATACAAAACTTGACCTCTAGAGGTCAGGGACAGTAAATCAAAGTAGTGAGGGTTTTTCTTTTTTCTTTTTTTTTGTACAAAATGTTCTTTGCCTACCAATCAAGTTTCCAAGAAACAATACCAAGAACAAAGATCACTGATATACACAAGATGACCAGGTTAGGTCTACATGATTTTGAAGTATCATCTGAAGTATTTTTAAAAGTCTAAATTATTTCCAGGATAATTTGGTGAGTTCAACAAATGTTATCAAACTTGCTTTCAAGTTAAGTGACGTTTGTTACATTTTATTCTTTAAACATTAATTTTCTCCATTTGGTGCCCATGCTAATCCTTGAGTTGGCAGAATATTATGTCACCTATGTGACAAATGGAGAAAGGTCTTTTTCCTAACTTTGGAGGCACCGGGATTTTGATTTCTAACTAGCTGGAATCCTTAGAGGTGCCCTGTCTGAGGCTGCAGGAGGGAACTCTTGAGGTCTCCTCCACCTTGTTGCTGTGTGCCTATGCAGTGACAGGAAAGGACAGGAAATGCCACTTCACTTGCCCGATAGCCTTGTAGGTGTCCGCGGATGCTTTTCAGAGGTACTGGGTCCCAGTGTACCTCAGCTAAGGTACTGTTCACCACATTCACACGCACATTCCCAGGAGCCACCATTGGAACTAGAGAAAACACATAGGAAGGCTACAAGTATCAAGGTTATTTTGAATTTCATGCAAAAATGTCACTGTCTAATGATTTCAGTTTGAGAAATGCCCTTAATGTAGGGATTCTCAAGCATTAAGAGTAGGTTGTCTTATATCTATTCACTGGACATTTGAGAACCATTTGTTTTTTAAAGTAATCATCTTTAATTTTCTGAATCTCTCTCTTTCTTTTTTTAAAGAAGCATGCTATTTAAATTCAGAGATGGTCATGAAAATAATTGCCGCCTCCCTCCCTCCCTCCCAAATCCCATCATTTCTAGAAATGGCCTTGCCATTTTGTTTGCTGGAGACAAACCTAATATTTCATAAAACTATAAATGAAAGAGCATTAGACACTTACGGTCTTCTCCGGAATGTCCCATGACTATAGCTGGCTCTGGAGCAAACCCCACGTCATTTAGGGCCTGGACTTTTACCAGGTATGGAACAAAGGTTGGCGTGCCTGAGACAATATATTTGGACACATTGGCCACGACCACAGAGGTCCATTCATCGTCACCATCTTTCTGGCGCCAGCTCACTTTGTACTGCAGGCCTGGCCCGTTGGACTCAAAACCATTCAAAGGCTACAAGACAATCCAAATAACCAGAGCTTACAAAACAGACTGTATGGCCTTTTTCTGGAAGATCACATTGGATTTCCAGACCTAAAATAAGTGAGAACTGAAGTACGAAAATATTAGTTTGGGATCATCATTTCAAAGGTTGCAAATTACCTAAAGCAGTAAATACCACATGAGCCTCTCAAACCCCTACTCCATGTCCAAGGGTGGTGACCCTAAAAACATTTCCACTCTAGAGTTTCTTTTACATATTCTTGTTGGTGTGATAGCATATCGTTGTTCATTTTACTGTGAGACTGAAATTTGTGAACTATTTCCCTTTCTATTAAAACAACAAGTACAACAAAAAGAGGTTGGCTGGTCAATCTATTCTGTTTGTATGTATATGAACGTAGGGAAAAGAATCCACATTACAGCACTGTTAGCAATTGAAGCAACCTAATTAAAACAAAAAAACTAAGCTCACTCTCCATCAATAGGATGCTGATTAAGTAAATAATGCTCAATCCACACAATGGAGTATTCTACAGTTTAAAAGAGAATGGGGATATTGCTATGTACTGAAGTAACACAGATAAATCTATGTAAAATATATTTTTTAATTACATAAGCAAATATATGTTAATTTTCAAAATCCAGAAAATAGAAATTAGCAAAGAAACAAAAATACAAAAAAGGCAAGTAAAGTACTGAGAATAGTTTAGTGCATGCCTTCCACATGGTTCTCTATGATGGTGATAATTCTAGCTAACAATCATTGAACATATATGTGTCTGACACTATTCTAGATACACTACATGTATTAACTTCTTCAATCATATGAAGTTGGTTCTATTATTATTTCCATTGTATAGGTGCATAACGGAGTCCTGGTGTGGCTTTGTGGGCTAATGCGCTGGACTTCAAAGTCACTTTGAACTTCAAGCTCAGCAGATCCAGCTCACCATCTGATCCTCGGAAACCCTATACAGGGCTGTTATAGACTGGAATTGACATGACAGTATGTAACAACAACAACAGATGCATAACAGAGTTGTTATACAATTTATTTAAGGTTGTACAGTTAATGTCAGAGCTGGACTTTTCAACCATGCATTTTGGTTCCAGAGACCAAGGTTATAGCAACTATACAATGTTGTTGTTGTTAAATGCCTTTGAGTTGGTTCCAACCCAAAATGACCCTGTATAAGATATCCAAGGAGTGCCTGGTGAGCTTGAACTGCCAACCTTGCGGTTCAAATGACATTGCAATCCAGCACATTAACTCACAGTGCCACACCGGGCTTCTTAATACACGAGGGGGCTTCAAAAAGTTCATGAAAATATGGAATGAAAAAAATTATAGAATTTTTCCATGAACTCTTTGATGCCCCCTCATCTATAAAGATACATAGATATATAGATATATCGGAGTCCTGGTGTGGTGCTGTGGGTTACTGCATTGTACTACAAAGTTGGTTTGAACTACAAGGTTGGCAGTTCAAGCTCATCAGTCATTCCTCAAAAACCCTGGGTCAGAACCAATTTGATGGCTCTTAACAACAACAGCAGCAGATATACATATACAATATATGAAGGAGCTTTAAACATGTGGTGGAAAATGGAATTAAAAGATAGTGGCATCTCTCACCAACTTTTTGAAGCCCCCATATATTCAGAAATGAGTGAAAACAGGATTTTATGCAGAAATTATTTTAAAACAACTTTTTTTTTTCTAAATTGAAACAAGTTTGTTGAAGGCTTCATACTCACCTTCCAGGTGATCAGCAGGTTGTCTGGCTCGGATCCGATCCCTTCTACAGTCGTGGGGTTTTTATCCGGTTCTGGAAGTTAAGTAGTCATACATGTGTAAACTCTTTTTTCCAAATAGTGAAAAGTGTCTCTGTTTATTTAATATCACAGAAGTCTTTCCTTACCTGCTGCTTTAGTCAAATACTGTTCTGAGGCCTCACTGGGCAAGCTCCTCCCGATGTTGTTCACTGCCACCACTCGGAAGGAGTAGTTCACATAAGGCGACAGCTTCAGCTGGGCTGTGGTCTGAGTTCCAGAGACTTCTGTTTGGTGGTGCCACAGCCCTGCTTCATGCATTGAATCTTCATACTCAATGATGAATTCTGGCCAACACACAAGCCCAGAAGAGTGCATTCAGTCACCCACGAGGTTGATTGTTAAGTATAACTAACAGGACGATCTAACAAGAGTAGCCAAACATGAACAGCTTTACAGACAGGAAAAGCGCCATTAAAATATTTTCATCTCAGAATTCTATCACTAGCCTCAATACTTCTGAGCACACTAATATATTTGGTATTCTTTTTTTTTAGTATAGTGAATTTAGTTACTTAACGCTGTTTAAAAGTGATCCATATCTTTTTGGAAAAGGTGCCAGACACATATATGCTCAATGAATGTTAGCTAGAATTATCACCATCATAGAGAACCATGTGGAAGGCATGCACTAAACTATTGTCAGTTTTTTGTTGTTGTTTTGGTTTTGGAGTGGTTCTGAGTATGTGAACTTTGTGTGTTACTTATCAGTACGATCTGACTGTTGATTCTTGTTTAATCTCTAGGCAAACATTCTTATCATTATTCTGTCACAATGAAAAATATCATGGTCTGTCACATAGAGATTTTAAAAGGTTCCCTGGTTTCAAAATCCTAATCTCACTGCTGTCAATTCAATGTTAACTCCCAGCAATCCTTCAGGACAGAGGAGAACTTCCCCCATAGGGTTTTCAAGGCTGTAAATCTTTATGGAAGCAGATTGCCACATCTGTCTTCTGTGGAGGGGCTGGTGGGTTCAAACTGTCCACTCTTTGGTTAGCAGCCAAGTGAGTGCTTAACTACTGAGCCACTAGGTCTCTTCTAAAGGTATGAATGTTGTTGTTATTGTTCTTAAATGCCGTAGAGTCTGTTCCCACTCATAGTGACCCTGTGTAGGATTTCCAAGGAGCAGCTGGTGAGCTTGAACCGCCAACCTTGTGGTTAAACTCAATCTTGTGGTCCAGTGCTTTATCCCACAGCGTCGTACCATTTAAAATAAAAAGGAAATTCAAATGTCACCGAACAGGCTGGCTGCTGGAAATAACCAAAACCCAGTACCCCACCTTTCTCTCACAGAGTTGGTGGGTTGGAACCATTGACTTTTGAGTTAGCAGACGAATGCTTAATCCACTGCCTCACCAGGGCCACTTAGAAACAACTTACAAGGACTACTAGCAAGAGTAACTAAACATAAATTCTTTTACTTCCAAGAATAATTCCATTAAGGTATTTTGTTATCAGAGTTCCAGTATTATCCCTAATACTTTTTGAAACACCAAAATATCTGGTAATCTTTCTCTAGCATGTTGAGTTTAGTTTTTTTAACACTGTTTATAAGTAATCTGTATACCCCTAAAAAAAATTAAATATATGAAAAGATGTTCATTTGTTTTTTTCCATAATAATAGAAAGTAAATTAAATACAGCAAGATGCTATTTCTCACTTAACAGACTGGCAGAGATCAAAGGCTTAGCACATTTTGTTGACTATGATGTAGAGAAACAGATAGTCTCATATTTGGTTTGTGAGAAGTGTAAATTGATGCAAATTCTATAGAGGGCAATCTGGGAACATCTAAAAATATTTGACATTACACATTCTTTGATTGAGAAACTGTACTTCTAGCAATTTATTCTGAATAAATATCTTCACACATATGCTTGAAGACACAGGGAAAATAATTCACATTATAGCATTGTTAGCAATTGAAAAAAACCCAAACAAACCCCAAACTAAATCTCATCAGTAGGATGCCAATTAAGTAAAGAATGCTCAATCCACACAATGCAATATTCTGCAGCTTGCAAGTAAATGAAGCTGCTGAAATGTACTGAAGTAACATGATTTCTAAAACATGTTGTTACCTAAAACCAGGAGTCTTAGTGTGGTGCTGTAGAATAAGCACTGGACTGCTAACAGCAAGGTAGGCAGTTCACATCTACCAGCCCCTCCTCAGAAACTCTATACAGGGTTGCTATGAGTCAGAACTGACTCAATAACACTTAATAACAACACCTAAAGCCAAATGGAATAGAAGAATGTGTGTTGGGTACTAACTTGTATAAGAGAAAAAGCATTTGTAATGACAGATTAGATGCTTGCGTGTACATGTGTTATTATTTCTCAGAGGGTACACACTGATAATACAAAGGTCACCAGAGGAATCTGATTCAGAGGTGGGAGGAAGTCTTACTTCCAGTGCAAGCCATTTTGTTACTATGAAAACGTATGTACATATTTTACCTATGTAAAAAGTGCTATTATATATTCATTGATTGCCTCCTATGTGTCAGGTAATGTATTGTGAATTATAGAAGTACAGATGAGTTAGAAAGATTACATATGCTATTCTCTATGAGAGTTGGAATTGTTCTTGCCTTCGATATTAACTTGTAGGTGATCTTCAGTCTCATAAACTGATGCCTTTCACTTTTATGTCTGCAGCTCAGAACGCTTCCTTGAACTGTAGACTTGGATAGCCAATAGCCAACTCAACAACTTATTTGGTTGTTTATTAGACATTTCAAACTAGCTATGACCCAAACAGATCTGGTTCTTCCTTCCCTCCCCTTTGACAACACAGGTCAAAACCTTGGAGCTCTTGGCTCTTTCCCTTCTTTCAAACTTTCAATAGTTCTATCTGTTCTACTTGGAAAAAAAGATCCCAAATCTAACCATTCCTCAGCACCTCCATTCCTCTCAACTTATTCCAAGCCACCATCATCGTCTATATGAATGGTTGTTGCTGTTGTTGTTAGGTGCCATTTAGTCTGTTCCAAACCATAGGGACCCTACGCACAACATAACAAAACACTGTCTGGGCCCGCACCATCCTCACAATTGTTATGCTTGAGCCCATTGCTGCTGCCGCTGTGTCATCTATCTTGTTGGGAGTCTTCTTCTTTTTCATTGACCCTCCACTTTATCAAGCATGATAAAGTGGACTGGTCCCTCCTGATAACATGTCCAAAGTATGAGGGATGACATTTCACCATCCTGGCTTTTAAGGAGCATTCTGGCTGCACTTCTTCCAATACAGGTTTGTTTGTTCTTCTGGAGGTTCATGGTAATTTTAATATTCTTCTTCAGCACCATAACTCAAATGCATCAATTCTTCTTTGGTCTTCCTTATTCACTGTCCAGCTTTCGCATGCATATGTTGTTGTTGTTAAGTGCCACTGAGTCGGTTCCAACCCATAGCGACCCTCTAGAGGGTTTCCAAGGAGCGACTGTTGAGCTTGAACCACCAACCTTGCAGTTCAAACTGACTTTGCAGTCTAGTGCATTAACCCACAGCGCCACACCAGGACTCCATATGAGGCTATTGAAAATGCCTTGGTTTGGGCCAGGCTCCCCTTAGTCCTCAAACTGACAGCTTTGCTCTTGAGCGCTTTAAAGAGGTCTTGTGCAGCAGATTTGCCTCATGCAATACAGGAATTGTTGTATAATCTCTTAATTCAGAAGTTCCCAAACTTTCTTGGCTCAAGGCTTACTTAATGTCTCAGTAGATTTGCATTTGTCTCCCTCATGCAAAAAGAAACACCTAACATTTCCATATATTAATTAGGTTCATACAACTGAATAGATTTATGTCATAACAATGTAGAACCTATTGGCCCTGCACAACTTTACAAATATTAGAAACACATTGGACACTCCCATTTTCATTTCCTATTCCACACTGATTTTCATGTGACACTTGCTTTTTAATACAGCATATGCTTTTTCCCAGAGACATGACATTATTAAAATATGACAGTAATTAATATAATTAATTTTGATTTCAATTAATATTGAAATATTAATATTCTATTAATATTGAAATCACGTATGTATCGTTGTTAAGTGCCGTCCAGTCCTGACCTGTAGTGACCTTGTATAGGGTATCCAAGGAACAGTTGGTGAGTTTGAACTACTGACCTTATGGTTCACAGTCCCATGCTGATCCTAGCACCACACCGTGTGTGTGTGTGTGTGTGTGTGTGTGTGTGTGTGTGTGTGTGTATATGTATGTTTGAGCCCTCTAGACAGAAAATGCCAAGAAAGAATTAGAAGTGCAAGAGACTGACTTGGAAAACTGCGCATGGGAGATAACAGGGAGAAAAAGTAGGAGCAGGCAGGGAGGACCTCTGGACTACAATGTGGCTTTGCTTTACTTGGATTGCACTGTAGTTCTGAGGAAGTCTCATCCAGTCAACAGGGAGCACTAGCGCAACGTTAGCCAATTAGCAGAGCCCTGCAGTCGTCTAATTCAGCCAGGCTGTGGGTAGTCACTGGCTAGTAAGTAGCTCAGGGGAAAGTGGCCTCAGTGTGAACAATACAGCACATCCCTGAGGTGCAAGAGACGGAGGTTGTCAGTAAGCTCTCCTTACAGCAGTTCCTCTCGTGAACTTTTTCGGAACTGTGTGCATGTAAATATACATACGTGCATATATGAAGGTAGATCAAAAGGCTTTTACTAAACAAAAGTATTCATATACAAAGCTATTGTTCCTTGACATATCCTCCAGGTAGGCCTACATACTTCTGAAGGTGACATTTCCATCTCTGAAGCCCTTCCTCCAAGAATTCTGTGCTTTTTGATTTACACCATGTCAACACAGCAGTTTTGGCATCCTCAAAGGACTCAAATCATGTTCCTTAAATATTCTTTGTGTTTGGGAAACAAAATGAAGTCTGAAGGGCAAAATCAAAGTTGTAGGGTATATTGTTGTTGTAAAGTGCCTTAGAGTCGGTTCCAATCCACAGCGACCCTGAGGAGCAGCTGGTGAGCTTGAACTGCTGACCTTGCAGTTCAAACGACTTTGCAGTCTGATGCATTAACCCCAGGGTAGATTAGAGTTTTGTTTCGAAAGCACCCTAATGAGACTAAGACCAATGTGTTACTGAGAGAATTTGTCTGCAGCTGTCCACTGATCGCAGAGCCATGTATAAACACGTTTGGTTTACAACAAATCTGTACATGTATGAACTGGAACCCTGAAGCAGTACTTTGTAACTTACCCAATGGAGAGAAAGCAGGCTTAAGGTGGAAGTTAATGAAGTTGATATCTACACCCAGTTCTGTTACCAATTCACTTTACTTATCAATTCTCAGTTTCCTAATATATAGATGACGGATGACAGTACCTTCTCCTCTACCTTTCTTTCAGAATAGTAGGCAAAATGAGTAAGTAATTTAGGATTCAGCTTCCTTTATGGTAGACATTTAAGGTGATGATACGGATTTTAAACACAAAAAGTACAGTTGCTTAGTTAACATCATTATTAATTAGTGCCACCAGCCAGACCTGTAAACAGAAAAACTCTGGCTCTGAAGAGATTCCATAAATAAATAGAAGCATTTTTGTCCTATTATTAAAGAAGAAAGGCTGCTAGCAAATAACTCTATAAGTATTTGAAATTGCATTATTATAAATTTCTTTTTAAAAAGGCCATCATGTCTGTTACAGAAATCAAACGATCCCACATACTTGTAATAGGACTATTGTTGTCATCACCCGGGGTCCAAGAGAGCTGAACACTTTTGTCGAGATGATTTGTCAATTCTAAATCAAAGGGAGGATTTGGGACATCTGTAGACCAAAAACACACATCCTGGTTAAGTCTTGCCTTCGTGAGGCTCTCTCCTTTACTCATGATGCTATGACAGAAGAGCCACAACTAACGGTCAGTGGCATGCAAGGAAAATGAAGTGGAAACGACTGAGGTTGCAGGGAACACACAAGCACACCCAAGATCTCCTGTCACTGAGCCTTGCTGGCTTGTGTTTTCAATGGGACCAAGTTATTCGTAACCGGTTAGTGAGGCAGAGCTGTGTGGTCCATCAGCACCTCAGTGAGCATCTCCTCGGAAACATGACTGTGCACAAACATAAAATAACATGAAAGCTTAGTTCCTAATAAATGGGCAACAGAAAAGAGCAAATGCAGACAATCAAAGAGAGACAAAGAAACTTGACTGTTTTAAAAAGATTCAAATAATCTTTCTGAAACATGTTGAATTATAGATGTCAAGGCTTCTGAAAAATATTGATATTTCCAAGGGAATTCTAAAATGGATGTGACATAGGCAGCCTTCAGTATACATGCATATGCTTCCATACCATCTTCCATATAATAGTCAGACACATGGTGAGGTGTGTTTACTCTCAGAAACTGCAGGGTAGAAGCACTTTGTTGGGACAGAGTTACCCCAACACTTGTCTGCCTCCTCTTAGGGTGTTTCTGAGACACAGAGAGTTTACATTCTTCCTCAGTCTTTGCTTAGTCTTGATTGTGTAACAATTTGGCTCTTGGGGAACCAGAAATCATATAAAGTATGGGTGATTTTTTTCTTATCAGTAGTTCACCCACTGCGGTGAACCAGGATGACACCTATAGGTTGGAGTAGAGCTGCCCTATAGGGCGTCTGAGGCTATCAATCTTTACAGATGTGGACTGCATCATCTAGTTCCTGTGGAGAGGGTGGTGGGTTCAAACTGCTGACCTTTCAGTTAGCAGCCCAATGCTTAACCCACTGTGCCACCAGGGATCCTATTACATGGGATTAAGAATCGGTTCACCTTTATTTTGTTTTCTTTCTCTCTCTCTCTCTTTATTTACCGATCCTTGATGTATCATTATCTATCTATGTATCTATGAATCTATCTATCTATGTATCTATGTATCTATCTATTTATCTATCTATCATCTATCTAAAGTTCTGCATAAGCACTGGATCTCAAGGTCAGTTTGAACTGCAAGGCAGGCAGCTCAAACTCACCAGCCATTCCTTAGAAATCCTACACAGGGTCACTATGAGTTGGAATCTACTCTACAGAACTTAACAACAACAATGTGGCTGGTGTGAAGTGAGTATATATATATATTCACTTTATATATATATATATATATATATATATATATATATGCTGTATGCTGTTGAATTAGTTCTAAGTTATAGTGACCCTGTATAGGGTTTTCGAGGTGGTAAATCTTTACAGGAGTAGAGAGTCTCCCCTTTCTTCCCTAGAGCACCTAATGGACTCAAACTGCTGGCCTTGTAGTTACCAGCCCAATATGTAACTATATATATATAATTGTTAAGTGCTGTTGATTTGGTTTCTGTCAATATATTCCAATTTAGAATTATGCTACAGGATTAATTTTTGTATTTATGTGCTAAGTAAAATGAGTTTTCTACAAAAAAAATATTTCTGATTTATTTCCCAGACTCAGAAAAATCATATAGCATGGATGTCATTCTTATTTATTTATTTTTAAATGATTAGTTTTCATTAATACAGAGGCAAATTGTTGTTCTCAATATCCATTTTTGTTCTTGTGTAAATTTTTTTGAAAATGGAATCCCCAAACAATGCTTATTTTCCAAAGCAACTTTTATTGGACTGAAGTGAAAACCTGACTTATAAAATGGAATTTTAAATAGCTTTTTCATTCTGTGACATATGGGTGGTGGTATTTGAAAAAGCACTATGCCACTTTATAAGGAAACTGTGTTAAATCGAAGGGAGATGTTACTAGATAATACATGAAGTACTTCATATTGACTGACACTACCCGCAGTGAAAACTTCCAGGGTAGAATGAAGCAGTAAACGGGCAACACAGCCAAACACATGACTGTACCCTTTTCCTTAAAGTAGCGTAACGATGGAAGGAGAAGCCAGAGTAATGACTTTTCCCTGCCAATATGAAATTGTTTCACAGAAAACAGAAAGAAGATTCATATTAGTTTACCGTAAATGGGAGCGGCAGTTGGAGTAGGAGCTAGAAAGGACATTAATATAAACGATTTTAGTCAAAATTAGTAATAGAAAGATACAAAATAGCACAAAAGACAAAGATTCCACATGATCAAGGTTATAAAACTAAGCTCTATGTTTAGCTGTGGAGACTGGCATTGGCTACCATGCAGTCATAATTGAAGGGAGAAAAGCTCTTGATTTGAAGTAAAAGGCCATTTCTCCAAATTTTCTTATGAAAATATCATTAATGCCCATATCCACCCTTTTTTCCCAGTGATGCCACAGCGGTAAAGCACACAGAGACCACTGCCTTAAAAACATTGTTTTTAAAGAAGAAAATTATAGATATTTAACTCATCTATAAAATTGTAGCTAAACAATAAGCCAACATTTAATATTTGTAGTTTTTCTTTTCGACCTAACACTGAGCAACTGATTGTGCTAAATTCACTTTAGATCTTACCAACAACACTAAGCACAGCACTGGCAGAGACGTTGTCCAAAGTTGTGTTGGCCACACATGTATATGTCCCCCCATCGCTGTCACCTACATCAGATACCACCAAATGGTCCTTGTCCACGGTGAACCTGTGAATGAGACACAAGCAAAGCAGCTGAAATGAGCAGCCAGCCACACCTGCAATTGCTCAACCAGGCGAGAGAAACTCCTTGAACTTGGGAAAAGAGAAAGATGATGAAGATTTGCAGGGCATTAGACCTAGTACTATACCATCTGTATCTCTTGAATGATGATGACAATTGGAAAACTATTTAAACAGTTGAATGAAAACACTTGGGTTAGAAGGTGGTATTAAGGCGTCTGATACGGTGCCTTTCCATCATGCTTTGGAGTCTTTGGAGCTTCCTGAAAGTTCCCTGGGGCCTTGGAGGTGACGTGGTGGAGACTGTACAGTTACTCTTATTAATGAAGGGGCTTTGCCAAAGCCTCTGTTGCTAACAAGCATTTGAAAACCATTCACCCAGCTAAATTTCTAACAAAGCCAGTATTTAAAAATTATTTCTTTATTATCTACCCACAGACATTTGATGTCCTTTATGCCAAATGTGTAAATTCTCATCCTTTGGGTTGCTTCTGACTAATGGTGACCCTATAGAACAGAAAAGAACTACCCCAAGGGATGTCCAAGGTTGAAATCTTTACAGATGCCGACTGCTTCATCTTTTTCCTGCAGAGCATCTGGTGGATTCAAACCATCAACCTTTCAGTTGGCAGCTGAGTGCTTAACCACTGTGCCACCAGGGCTCCTTGTTAATTCATAACAGAAAGTAAAAGCAAAGAGTATCTGCGTTATCACTAGAAAGAGGAAAATTCAGACCAGCAATCTCCACTAAGGTTTCCTAAAGGTTACTTGTGAGTACAAAAAATGACTCACAGGGTCAAAAACCAAGGTATATGATTTAAATGAGGCTGCATGAATCATAGACTGTCTTCTTGGGTGATTTCCAAGTGAAAATTTTAGTAGCCTTCATGTCCATATCAATTCAGATTACAAAAATAAAGTTGAACAGTTGGAAGTGTAGAACTAAATGAAAACTCTGGTCATAGATATGAGAAGTCCACACAGTCTTGGGGGCTATTAATAAGCAAATTCCTGGATGGCACAAACAGTTATGTGCTTGACTACTAATTTGTAAAGGTTGGCAGTTTGAAGCCACCCAGAGGTGCCGAGGAAGAAAGGCCTGGCAATCTGCTCCCAAAAGGTTAAAGCCTAAAAAGTCTCATGGAGTACAATTCTATTCCATATCCCCAACGCATGGGCCCACTATGAACTGGGATCTACTCGATAGCAACTGTTCTTTTGGGGGTTGCGGGGAGGGTAGTAAACAATAGGGACCATAGCTTTCTGTCAGTTGCATGAAAACTTTAGGAACCGCTCTGGGACTCTACAATTTTAAGTCATTTTTTTTTTTTTTTTTAAATAATAACCTTCTCTCTCTCTCTCTATATATATACACATATATGTTTCACTGATTTTGCTTCTCTAGAAAATCTGGCCTAACACATGTGATACTGAGAGAGTGGAGTTTAGCGAAACAGTCATAAGGATAGGTTTTCTAAATTGGTTCTCAAGTCTGGCTCATTTAGAAAGCATTGATATAGGGTGGAAGCATGTCTGACCTCCACTTCATAGGAATCTGCGTTGGGCTGATTTTGAGTTTGTCCTTCTTTCCCTCTTGTGGAGTCAGAGGGAGTCAAGCATGGGTCCTACTTGGTTTAAGCAGTTGGTGCTGTGAGCAGGATTCATTGTAATGCCCTCAGAACTATGAATTTATGAGGTTTTATAAGAGAAAAAAAGAAGGGGGGCTGGGATAAAATGTTTCAGCTGAAGGAAGAGCAGCTTCTGGAATTGCCTGGAGCCCATGTTAGGCTAAATAGAAAAGACAGCTGGTGAATGGCTAGGGCCTACAGGAATCCACCCAGCCAGAGGCCCAAAACCATATGCATATAAAAGGAGGGGTTAATCCAAGGGAGAAGACAAGACTGACCTTGAGTATTTTAAAAGCCTATGGATATGGGTTTCTCCTGCCTATTACTGTAAAATAGACATATATGTGTGATAGGAATTACTGGGGATCATGGCTACAGACCACTTGTAAACCTACCTTCAATATATATTTGATTGGATTTGCTAAAAGGGGAGTTAGAACTTGTTCAGGGAAAAACAGGTTTCTTGGTGTAAGTCTTTGTAGAGTATGAGGCCTTCAGTGGAATCCTGAGACTTCAGAGTTGGGACATCTGCATTTGAAAAGACATGCAGACCAACCCAGGACTGCTGGGAGAACAGGAGATTCCAGCAGAAAAAAAGCAGTTTGGCATTTTGAGTTTCAGAGGTATCAAGGCAAGTAAAGTTGGCCTATCAGAGAAAACCCTCTTCTAGGACTGAAAGTTAAAGGAACTGGCGAGTCTTATGCTCGCTGGTGACCATCAGAATCTGCATGTGAGTGGAACTGGGGGGAAATGTAGCAATGAAGAAGACTCAGCTGAGTCTGGACAGATTCTATTGGCACCGTTGACCTTGAGATGAGATAAAAGGGAAGACTGGTCTGAAGTTTAGGGAGTTGTGTGAACTTCTCTGTCCACGAGAGAGCACTGACCTGGTGTGTGTGAACTCCCCAACTTGCAGCTGGTAATGCACTGGACTGCAAAGGTTGTTGGTTCAACTTCTTCAGCCACTCCTTGGAAACCCTACACAGGTTCGCTTTGGGTTGGAACTGACTCGATGACACTTAACAACAACAACTCATTTGACCTCACTTGGATGGCTAGAGTTGAGCTGATCAGGATCTGATCAGATGAAGATAAAGATGTTTGATAATGAG
Organism: Chrysochloris asiatica; assembly: GCF_000296735.1. Taxonomy (NCBI): domain Eukaryota; kingdom Metazoa; phylum Chordata; class Mammalia; order Afrosoricida; family Chrysochloridae; genus Chrysochloris; species Chrysochloris asiatica. The sequence continues at coordinate 1,726,328 of NW_006408550.1, forward strand.
AGCAAGTATTAATTACTACAATTTGATGGACTGGGCATTTGCTTATGGATGCAGTTGCTTCAAATTCCAATTGGAATGGAATGTTTTTCATATCAAGGAACATGCTTGTCTCCTCAGTGTACTGGGTTGATAGAGATGGGCAGTTTAGACATTGGCTACTAAAAATGGGGGGCTGTAAGGGCATGAAAAAAAGGCTGGCTTACAAGCTTTCATGCATGTGCTTAGTTTTAATTTTTATAATAAGGGAACAAGGTAGAATCTCCACTGAGTCATTTTACTCTTTTCCAGATGGGTCTGGTGAAAGGGGATGGGGGATAATGCTGACAGGATTTTATGATTTCAATTGTGAGTAATTGTTAGTAGAACTAATTGTGATGGTCAAAACTGTATTGTAGATGTGTAACTAAAAGCAGTGAGTACTGATCTTTCATTTCAGGAACAGAAGATCCCAGAATCATCATTTAAGGAAGAGCACCAGTGGAGCATGGGATAGATCCTTGCCTGCAAAAGCAGTGAAAGCAGAGACAGTGGCAGAGGTGGTGGCACGGAGAGACAGAGCAGCTGTGGACTCTAGGCCCTTGGACTGAGTAAGGCTGTGTGTCTATGGGCAGGAGGCCGGCTTGCAGAATTGCCCTTTAGACATTGAAATGAATATATATTTTTGTTTTGTTTGTGTGCATCAAATATTTTTGCTTTGTTCATTTGTGACATATAAGATGTAAGTGGGGCCAGTGCATTTTCAGTTGTATGTGTTTTAGTTCTATAATGTTAGGCCAAGTATGACTTTACAATTTTCTTTAAGATTATGCATATAGTTTAAAGGTTTCAAGTTGACAAAGGTACAATGTAATGGCTAGGGGTTTGTGTCAACTTGACTAGGTCAGGATTTCTAGAGGTTTAGCAGTTGGGATGTGTTTATTCCTATGGTAATGAAACCTAATACAGGCATAGTTAGTTCTATGATGAACGGCTATGATCAGCCAATCAATTGAAGGGATGCTTCCTTGGGGGTGTGGCCTGCTCTCAGTATAATGGACACATAGGAGGAACAGTCTATCTTCTGCTGGGAACCGGGGCCTCTACAACTGTAAGCCATTTCCTTGCTAATAAAATTCTCTTTATAAATATACATAAAAGAAAGAAAGAAAACCTTAGGAACCATTTCCAGTAGAATACAACATTCCTTCCAAGTCAGAGCAATGCTTACAGCCATTCAGTTACTGCTAAAATTTATTCATTCAACTCACTGTACTTACTATGTCAAATTGAGGGCCTCCCCTGGAAAACAGCCTGGTTGCTCTCCCTGTCCAAATTCAAGGACTACAGCATGCTCAGGCTTGTTGAAATGCTTTGCCTTATTTATTTCACTATTTTTTATCTTCCACTGACTTTAGAGAAAATTAAAATAAAATTCCCTATCCAAATAACAACATAACAGTATAGTATCTTATACTGACAAGGATCCAGGCACACTCTGGTAATTAATGAGATTATATTTCTACTTATTTGTAGAGTGATAATGAAAACATCTGTTGAGACTTCATTGTACAAAGTACAAAACAATGGGCATTATTCTAGGCCTGAAGGGTTTTTCCCATCCCAAGTTATAAAGGAGAGCAACACACAAAGACAGACTAATATTCTTAGTGTCTTATTTCAATACTGTGCCAGCTGTTTAGGTCCTAACATTTTACAGTGGGGAGAAATGCTTCTCTCTTTATTTTAGAGACAGTAGGCTCCAAGAGTCTTGGTGTGGGGCTGTAGGATAAGCACTGGACTGCTAACTGCAAGGTTGGTGGTTCAAACCCACCAGCCACTCCTTGGAAATCCTATCTATCTAGGGTTGCTGCTAGTCGGAACCAACTCACTGGCACTTAACAACAACAACACAGGCTCCAGGAACATAAATAATGTCACCTCTGAGTCACCGTACAATACATCTGTAGTTTAATAGCAGCTTAAAGAGAAAGGAAAGAAATTGTGTTCAAATACCTTCCATCATTGGGCAGCTCATCATTGTCCTTCAACCACTGGACTGTGGGGATTAAGGTATGGTCATGTTTCACTTTGCATTCGAAGGATACCATCCCTCCTCTTTGTACAACTGCATGTTCAGGCTGTTTAATGATGCTTGTTGGATCTGAAATGTAGTGTTATTGTCATGTTATCCATTGCTACAGTTGGAGAATTTGCTCAAAATCAAAAGCAGAAGAAAGCGTGACCTCTGATGTACCTTTGATTTCTAACTGAACTTCATTCTTTGTCATCCCCAGTTTATTCCTTGCAACACATGTATACAATCCAGTGCTGTCCTTTTGGGCCACAGGAATTTCCAAAGTTCCATTTTCATGTAAGACATAAATATCTTCACGAAGAGCACTTCCTTTAGTTCCTTTAAACCTTTATTAACGACATTACCCCCAATGAGAAAAGCAACATTCTTAATTCAAAGTCAGACATAAAATGCTGCTTTCAAGGTCAACATAGCATTAAAATGTCAAATTCAGAGACATCTGCACAAGCACATTACAGAGGAAGAATTGTAAAGATAAGACATAAAGCTGGAGACTTCAAAGTTAAATGGTGCTTGGAGAGTTAGGCTGACAATACCAAATCTTTAAATTGTGATTTTTGTTCTGAGATGCATAATTTAGTGAAATACGATTACCTATTTCATCTCTAAACAGGTGGTAAGACAGACAAAATGAAGACTGTCGTTTTTGGCATTTTCTTCTGATTGTGAGGGATTTGTAGTTGCAGGATTCAATTCTTATGAGAGATTTTGATTTCAAGGCTTAAAGGGTGGTACATTTGGAAGGATGAATAGGGAAATAATCAGAGGAGAGAAGACAGAAAATCTAGAGAGAAGCTTCACATTCCACTTCTGGATGCGTGTCAGACAGAACAGGTGAGGATGGATGAAAAGGAGTCAGAGAAAGAAAACCTAAAAATCTGTGTGTTAACCTGTGCTGTGCCCTTCACTTGGAAACCAAGTGCACAAGCATCAGTATTTCTCCTCTGTGGTGGAGATGAGGACACAGGGAGACTTTCTTCAATCCTTTTTGTTGTTAGGTGCTGTGGAGTCAATTGGCAGCCTCATGTGACAGAGCAGAACCACCCTATTGGGTTTTCTTGGCTTTAGTCTTCATAGAATGACTATCAGGTCTTTCTTTGATGGGGCTCTTGGGTGGGTTCAAACCACCAAACGTTCAGCTAGCAGCTGAGCACTAACTATTGCATCAGGAGGGTGTCTTTCTTTAATCCTAAATTTATCATATCCTTAGGAACCCTGGTGGCTTAGAGTTTGAAGTGCCTGATTGCTAAAATGTCAGTGGTTTGAACCCTATGGGAGAAAGATGAGGCAGTCTGCTTCTGTAAAGATTTACACCCTGTGGAACAGTTGTACCTTGCCTACAGGTTTGCTATGAGTTGGAATTGATGACTGACGATGGATTTGGCTTGGTTTGGAGGGCCAGTGTGGCACTGTGGAATAAAGCGCTGAACTGCAAGATCCGTTTGAACCACAAGGTCAGTGGTTCAAACTCACCAGTTGCTTCATGAAAACTTTAGACAAGGTCGCTATGAATCGGCACTGACTGGACGGCACTTAACAACAGCAACAACATTGTCACTTCAGTTGCTGGATCCCAGCACACGACTTGGCAGCTGATGGTGGTGGTGGTGTGCCGTCCAGTCAATCCCAACTCAAAACTGCTGTTGTCTACCCCAGCCTTGTCTGTGCCAGCTTATGTTCAAGTAAGCACACTAGAGGTGTGTGAATAACATGGTATCAGGAGATGTGTATGAAGGGTGATCTAACATGGGAAGCCAAAGGACACAGGAAAGCTTGGCCAGATCCAAGTCAAGAAGGGCAGGTGGGAAATGTACTAAAGATAAACGCTGGGAATAACAAAATCTATTTTCGAGGTCATAGAATCCAGACAAATATTTGTTACCTCCTTCCCAACCCCAGTGCTATTTTATTATCACGGAATGTCTTCAACCGTTCCCTCCAATCATCATTCACAAAGTCCTGGCGATGGTCATGGCACTGTAAAATACAGCCACCTGAAAGCTGTTTTTAAATATTTACATATAGCTTTAGGGTTGACAATGTGTGCTGCTAAACAGATTGGGTATATGAAAGTCTTTACCACAGAGCAGGAGAGCAGGCAGTTAAATATTTATGAGTGAATAGATGAATGAATGAATATAATAATTAACGGGGTTATGGATTCTTCACCTCTCCTCTAACTATTCTCTAACAAAAACACAGCGTATTTAGACATTTGATGGCTTTAGCAAAAGTACAATAATAAACAAAAAATAAGGTCATGACTTACCACTCGATGGTCGGCAGAGGAGACCCAAAGAAGGCGCAGTCTAGCAAAGCAGGTGTGTTGGCGATCACCTGATAGAGCGTGTTTGCAGATGTGAGGATTCGTGGCGGCTCAGCTAAAAATATTTTTAAAAAGTAAAGTAAACATCAACACTAAAATACACACTCTAGGACCACAGTGTATTTATTATATATTTTTTAAGGCCATTAGATTTGTGTTGTTACAGGAAAAGCACTAGACTGTTAATTGAAAGGTTGATGGTTCAAACCCACCAGCTGCTCCTCAGAAACTTTGTACATGGTCTCTATGGGTCAGAACTGACTCAACAGCATTTAACAACAACAACAACAGAGTTGATAGTAAATTACAACCAACATGTGCCTCCCCTTACATGCCCCATCAGATAGGATACTACTATTATGCTTCTTTTCTCTGCTCTACATGCCAGAACTTATGAGGGCACAGTGGCATGTTGTTTTATATTAATTCAGTTTTAAACATTGTAGTGAATATATGTTGTTGTTGTTATGTGCCGTGGAGTCAGTTCTGACTCATGGCGACCCTGCACAAGGGTTCCAAGGCTGTAAATCTTTACGGGAGCAGAAAGCCTCATCTTTCTCCCATAGAACAGCTGGTAGTTTGGAACTGCTGACTGTGAGATTAGCAGCCCGATTTGTAACCACTTCACTACCAGAGCTCCTTGAATATATGGAGAGGGCTTCAAAAAGTTTGTGGAAAAATTTTACTATCTTTAAATTCCAGTTTCCCATGAACTTCTTGAAGCCCCCTCACTTATATGTGTGTGTGTGTGTGTGTGTGTGTGTATATATATATTGTTGTTGTTGTTAAGTGCCGTCGAGTCGGTTCCGACCCAAAGCGACCCTGTACAGGGTTTCCAAGGGTGTACATCTTTATGGGAGTAGAAAGCCTCATCTTTCTCCCGCAGAGCGGCTGGTAGTTTCGAACCGCTGACCTTAAGGTTCGCAGCCCGATTCGTAACCACTACGCTACCAGAGCTCCAGATATATATATATATATATATATATATAGAGAGAGAGAGAGAGAGAGAGAGAGAGGGTTGCTATGAGTGGGAGCAGATGCTATGGCACTTAACAACAACAACAACAAAAATTGAATAAATGTCAAGCATTATGATTAATGATTTACTTTTCAAAAATTGGCATCATTTGTCATTTTGCAAGGATAGATATGCCAGTAACATTCAGTCATCATTATACACAAATGTTATTTTCCTTTTAATGGGGTTGATACTTAGTCTAACCATCTGTGAGTAGAACAGCTCATATTAGACTATTTTTATACAATGAAGATTTTTTCCAGTTAAAAAACTGTGCTATGAAAGAGCATTGAGACGAGGTTATAACAGGTTGTAGGGTAAGATTTGTATCTTCTCCTTCATAGATACCCCTTACAGCTCCTAGTACTGTGCACTGCATATAGTACATGCTCAATATCTTCTCACTGAATGGATGGGAAGCAATGGTTGTCATTAATTGAATTTGCCATGATTTTCATAAAACTTTAAAGAAGGAAAAGCTTACCCAGCACATTAACAAACGCGTTCGCCAGTAAGTAGCCATATTCATTAGAAGCATTGCACTGATATACCGCACTTGATCTTTCTTGAACATTTGAAAAAATAATGATATCACCATCTATTTTTCTACTGGGGTCATCAGGAGCAACTGTTTGGGTGTAAAAATAAAAAGTGTATAATTATTTCATTTTCCTTTAAGTATATCGGTTAAACTTGTAAAGTCTGTAAAGGTCTACAACGTAGTAAGTAGAGCAGAATACAGATTGATCTAGGCAGAGACCAAAATAAAAATTTAAAAAGAAGACTATGAACTCAGGCAAAACCCATAACTTTTTCCTCCTCAGGATTGAGTTTTCATCTATCAGCATGGGCATATGTTCCACATTCCTTTCATCTACTTATGTACATAGTTCTGTAGGACTGAATATTTTCAGACACAGAAAAGATATAGAAAAACATGCATACATTTATGTGAAAAGCATGATTCAAATTCAGGAAACTATTGCCCTATTCACAAGGAAACAGAGTATATACGAGGAATTAAGTTAATTATCAAGAAGAAAATCGCAAAAGCTAATAAGAAAATATGGAAGTATCCTTGCTTGTCCAAACCTGCTTCTTTGACGAAGAACCTAATGAGATGAAGGAATGAATTAACAAATATGAAAATATTTCTTTTTCTTCTTTTGAAATGCCTAATACCGAAGTCTGGAGTCCTGGTGTGGTGCTACAGGATAAACACTGAACTGCTAACCACAAGGTTGGCAGTTCAAACCCCCAAGGCACTCCTTGGAAACCCCATATAGGGTCGCTATGAATTGGAACCTACTCCATGTTGCTTAACAACGACAGCAATGCTGAAGTAGAAATAAACTGTAAAATTTCTCAAGAAATTAGTGTTTTCAGCTTACCCTCTCAAATACTTAAAAAATGTTAAGACCAGGATTAATCCTCGTTGAGGTGGAATGGAACTGGCTGAGTAATACACAGAGGATGGTGAGAATTCAGTCCGGGTCATGTCCAAGTATTGTGATTGGCTGAGCTATTGGAGATACATTCATTTGTATGAATGCTAAATATTAGAATGTAACCTTAGACTACTTTAAAAGTATGCTTTTGACCAACATGCTAAGTATACTTTTGACCAACATGCTAAGAAATCTATCCTAGCATGTTGGTCAAAATAAAAAACTAAGTGAGAGCGTCTCTTTCTCTTAAATGACCCTTGAAATTTGAACCGGATAAGTAGGCTTTACTTTCATCTTATATATACTTCTTCCTTTGGGGTAGTAGGAAAAGGATGGGTGTCTATGACAGATTTGACATTACATTTAGATTTCTTTAGTACTTTCAAAACCATCTCCAACATTTTCTTCATCTGTGGTTTACTAACCCACTTAAATGAAAATAAACTGAAAAAAAAATCTTTATTTCCCATATTCAAAGTATTGTGAACATTCTTTCTGTATTGTCTTTCATCACTGCTGTAACAGATTACTGACAGTTTAGTGGCTTAAGACAACACAAATTTATTTTCACACAGTTCTGAAGTCTGTTACAAGGCTGACATATCTCTCATTGAGCTAAATCCACGTGTCTGAGCTACTGAGCTAAAACCAAGGGATTTACAGGGCTGGGCTCCTTTCTGGAAGCTGTTAAGGCTGAATCTATTTTCTTGACTTTTCTACTTTCTGGAGGTTGCGCACAATCCTTGACTGTAGCCCCCTTTCTCCATCTTCAAAGCCCGCAACACTGAATCTCTCTATTCTTCCACGGTCTGATTTCCCTCTAAGTAGCTAAGATAGATTATTGAATTTGTGATTAGATTGGGCTCAACTGGACAATGTAGAATATTTTCCCTGTAGGATAAGCACTGGACTACAAAGTCGGTTGGAACTGCAAGGTCAGCCATTCAAATCTACCAGCCACTCCTTGGAAATCCTATCTAGTGTTGCTATGAGTCAGAACAGACTCAACGGCACTTAACAACAACAACAACCTTAATCGTAAGAGCTCTGGTAACACAGTGGGTTATGAGTTGTGCTGCGAACCTCAAGGTCAGCAGTTTGAATCTACCAGCCACTCCACAGGAGAAAGATGAAGCTTTCTGCTCCTGTAAAGATTTATAGCCTCGGAAACTCTATAAAGGCTCACTATGAGTCAGAACCCACTCAATGGCTCACCACTACTACCATCATCAACCTTCATCATAACCACAAATTCCTTCTGCCTGCAAGGAAACATATCCAAAGATTCCAGGGGACACTATTCTGCCTACCACACATTTGATCACAGTTACAACCTCTAAGGCTTTGAGATGTTTTAGACTAGAATATTATAAAAATGCATCACAGAATAAAACATTAGAGCAAATTTTTAGCATACGAGCCTTATTAAAACTCCTACTGATGAGCTACCCCTCATGGACTGATTAGTGCATTCAATCCTAAGCAGGCTTAATAGACATTCTTGCAAAAGTAGTTATCCAACACGCTTGATCACAGATAAGAGTTAATGCGTGAACTTTTATTACATACTTCAGTTAGTTCTACTATTGACAGGCATGTGCCAAGATACTTTGAACTGTTATCTTAGCTCAAATCTGTTATTGGTAGCTCTAATAACTTCAAAATTGCCTCAAGGGACATGTTCTTCTAACAAGCAAACAAACATTAGTTATATTTTCCTCAATATAGTATGTTGTTTTTGTTGTTAAGTGCCGTTGAGTTGGTTCTGACTCATAGTGACTCTGTATAGGATTTCCGAGGAGCATCTGGTGAGCTTGAACTGGCAACCTTGTGGTTTAAACCGGCTTTGCAGCCAGCACATTACCCCACAGCACCACATCAGGACTCTCAATATAGTATGTTGTTGTTGTTGTTTTTGCTGTTAAGTGCTGTCGAGTCATTTCTGACCCATAGCGACCCTGTATAGGGTTTTCTAGGAATGGCTGGTGAGCTTGAATTGCCAACCTTGCAGCTCAAACCAACTTTGCAGTCCAGTGCATTAACCCACAGCACCACACCAGGACTACTGCACTGTAGTATAGTTTTCATCAATAAACAACAACAGAGGATAGAATATCACAGAGGAGAACACTGGCCTAGGAGGTGAACTATGGTTGTGGTAGGCAATGGTGCACCCCAAGAGTACAGTGTATCTTGAGTCAGCCCATGCTCCCTGCCCCAGGTCCTCAGTACACTACAGCATCATGTTTCTGACTCAAGCTTTCAGAGCAGTATCCACAGACTGCCAACAAGGCATGCTGGGACAAGGAGCAGCATTGCTGCAGCCTCTTCCCTGTTGATTATTCTTAGCCCCTTTGGACTCAGTACTTAGGCACTCAGTACTGAGACTCCTCTGGGGACTCTTCACACTCCCCACACGTCATGCCCGATTTCTGTTGATAAGTCAGGCAGTGAAGGAGCACAGAGCACAGGGCCAGGGCATTTTAGACTGTGATGACGTGAAAGTAGAACTCTGGGATGACTTTCTCTAGATTAATGGTAAGCCCATTATATTCAAGCTGATTCCAACTCATGGCAACCCCATGTACTACAGAGTAGAACTGCTCCATGGGGTTTTCTAGGTGATAATCATGGGGATAATGTAAGCAGATCACCAGGATTTTCTTTCATGATACCACTGGGTGGATTTGAGCCACTGAAGTCTAGTTTAATAGGTGAGCACACACTGTTTGCAATCTAGGGACCTTAGATAAAGTGGTAGAATCGGGTGATGGAGCTCTTCACATTTCTTTAGTATACGTTATTGTTGCTGTTAGGTGCTGTTGAGTTGGTTCCAACACATAGTAACCCTATGCCTAACACAATAGTCCTACACCGTCCTCACAATTATTGTTAGGCCTGAGTCCATGTTGCTGCCACTAGGCCAATCCATCTTGTTGGGGTCTTCCTCTTTTTCATTGATCCTTCATTTTTCCTTCTCCATTGGAGAAGGGTCAAGCATGAGATCCTTCTTCAGGGACTGGTTCCCCCTGATAACATGTATGAAGTAAGAAAGATGAAGTCTTGCCATCCTGGCTTCTAAGGAGCTTTCTGGGTGTACTTCTTCCAAGACAGATATGCTTGCTCTTCTGGCGGTCCATGGTACTTTTAATAGTCTCCTCCAAAACCATAACTCAAATGCAATAATTCTTCCTTCTATGGTCTTCCTTATTCATTGTCCAACTTCCGCATGCATATGAGGCTATTGAAAATACCATGGCTTGGGTCAGGCACACCTTAGTTCTCAAACTAATATCTTTGTTCCTTAACACTTTGTAGACTTCTGGGTTAAGGTAATTTTCCCGCATCCAAACCCAAAATTTCCAAAGGAATAGTTAACTATAGGAATAACTAACTTGACTTCTTATACATAAACACTGGAGAAAGAAACTCAAGAGTACAAAATCACCACATATGGCTTATGACCCCAAGGGTAAAGTCAAGAACTGGGGTGATAGTCTTCAGAAGATGCTTTCTTTTAGCCTAACTCTTCTACTATGGCTGGCCCAACTGCAAGTGCTTCCGACTTAATGAGATCAGCACTAATAATAATGCAACCCTATATGTAGAGAGTACTTTAAACTCCCTGCCATCAAGTAGCTTCCCACTCATAGCAACTGCGTAGGACAGAGTGGAACAAACAGTGTTCCAAGGCTGTAACGTTTGTGGGAGCAGACTGCTGCATCCTTCTCCATGGAGAGGCTGGTGGGTATGAGCTGCTGACCTTTCAGTTAGCAGTCAAGAGCTTAACTACTGTTCTATCTGAGCTCCAGTTAGTACTTTAGATTTTAAAAATACTTTTACATCCATCACAGTTTTGTTTGTTTGTTTGTTTAAATCATGTAAAACAGGTTAACCTGATACTAAAATATGCATTCTGGAGCTGAGAACCTAGAGACAGGAGGGTTTTAAGGGTTTGTTTGATATGAGATTAATGCACAGGTTTTTAAAGTAAGTCAATTTTATAAGTATTTCTTAGATTGCAAATATTTGGGCATAATGTAGAACAAATCTACATTTGAATTTTCTTCTACTTATTTTATTCTCTATGAGAAGATGCCCCTGAGTCCCTAACTTTCAAGGAAAGGAAGAAGGAAGGTGCCTTGGTGGAATCTCATGAATGACCTGGACCAATCTCACTCAGTTAGTTCCCTGAGCAGCTTATCAGGTGTGACTGGCTTTCACATGCTCCCTCCTGCATGGAGGGAAATAGGAAATTATGGCAGGAGACAGTCTTGTATCATTCTTATCCTCCCGCTGCGTTCCCTCCTCATCTCAAAGAGGAAAGGGGCCTTCACCCACAATAACCATGTGCTCTTTCATAGGGTCCATTTGGAAGAATCTGGAAGATCTCACACAGCCTATGCAGGGAATGAGGAAATATATCCCAGGACAGATAGTTATGATGGTGCCGATGCCCTTGGCTTTGTGGAGCAGCACCAGCATGGCATGGCTCTCCCTTGGGGACGCAGTGGGGAAGAAGAAGGTATTTCAGGACAACCATCTTGGGTTGTCTCTGAAGGCCGGAAGGGTCCTTCCTGGAAGCAGTACTGTTCTGCCCAATCTTGCTGACCGCAAGTTCATTTCTTTCTGGGGGTGGGTTGTACTTCCTTATCCTCCAGACTCTGCAGGTCACACAACAAAATCAAAGTGCTCTTTCAGCACAGGCTCTCTGAAGTTGCATTCTTTTCTCTAACTTATGAAGATTGTTTAAAAAATTATATTTTAGGTAGTTTTGGGGAAATTCCATGTTGAATACAGCCTGTGTTTTGCTTCATAAAAATTTAAAGTAACCTAGTCAGACCTGGAAGGAGCTCTGGTAGCATAGTGGTTACGAATCGGGCTGCTAACCTCAGGGTCAGCAGTTTGAAACTACCAGCTGTTCTGCAGGAGAAAGATGAGGCTTTCTGCTCCCGTAAAGATTTACAGCCTTGGAAACCCTGTACAGGGTCGCTATGAGTCGGAACCGACTCCACGGCACCTAACAACAAGTCAGACCTGGAGGGAGTGGACAGAGCTTTAGAAGACAGTGAATTAAGAACCCAAATGCTCTTTAATTCTTGCAGTTTGTAAAACAGAAGGCTACAGGTCCAAATTGCATGGCCTCAAGTCAAAGACAATGTATTTTTCTAACAGAACCCAAGCCTTATCCTTCACGTTCCCAGATTCTACTTCTCTTTTCCCACTACATATGTTTGTTCTGCAGCCAAAGCTTTCAGGGAGGGAACAGGGAGTCTCCTTAGGTGAGCACCATGAGCCATGAGTGAAAGGGCTTCCTATCTGGTGGTGTGGTACCCTGACAGTGTGTGTGTCCACTGTGTGGCACTGGAGATGGCGCCTGGCTGAGACACTCACAGTTCCCAGCATGATGATACTGCAGAGGCACAGCTGTTCCCCCGCCTTCAGCCACGGCAGCTGGCCACCCACAGTTTCGGCAGCCTCTTGGGTAGAGAGTGTTGTCAGTAAGCCAGCTCATGTTCCCAGCTCGATTCTGTGCCCAACCCTAGACCCCGTGAAGATTAGGGAATCCTAAACATGCCAACTCAGTGACACTGTGTCCTGTGGCAGAGTGTGCTCCTGCTGCCTTGTCTTACCTCTTGGCATTTCTCTGCCATCCTGTCCCCATGAGAGGCATTGTTGGGTACAACTGTGCAGCACACAACTCAGTAAGCTGCAGGTGGGAGCAAACACCAGGCCTGTGATTCCAGAACTGTATTCAAACCTCACAGGCAATGTTGGGGGCCTCCAAATTCATGAAGCAACTACCAAACAGGAAGGAAAGAAAGAGGCACAAAGCTCCTTATACTTTCAGCTATTGCTTGCCAGCTCTTCCTCATCCCCTCCTTATTTTGCATCAAGGAAGACTGACACAGAGTGGGGGCAGGTATGGCTTTCTTTACATGTGGCTGTGTAAGACTTAGTGTTCATTCGAGGGGTGGGCCAGGTGCTGAGGGTGAAGGGTAGGGAACAGATGTGCTTCTCTAGTATCTTCATGCAGGTAGCTATGAGTTGTCCAAATATGCACTTTTAGCTTGGCCACCAGATGTGGGAAATGGCACCAATCAGGAAGTATGTTTTGGTTTTGTGTCCTGTTGGTGTAAAGCACATGAAGCACCTGCTCTCAGCACCACAGACCAGCATGGTGGGGTTCAAGGCCCCTTGCTTTGCTGTTCGCTTGTTCACCAGGGTAACTGCTCTAAGGCACACAAGAGGCCAAAGGACCAAGGAGATGTAGAAGCTATAGAATTCTTATATATCTTTGCCTATTCTCCTTTTTTCCTTCCCATGGCAGCTAAAAAACTCTTTTGGAATGGGAGAACTGACTTGGAACCTGATTGAAATGAGTCAGTTTGGAGTTATAATTGAAGGGCCCACCTTTCCCCTCCACTACTCATCTGTCAGTTTGTTGTACAGTGGTGGCTTGCATGTTGCTGTGACTCTGGAAGATATGCCATGGGTATTTTAAATACCAGCAGGGTCACCCACAGACAGGTTTCAGCTGAGCTTCCAAACGAAAAAGACAGATTAGTAAGGGGAGATGGACTGCTTCTGAAATTTGAGTCACTGAAAACCTTATGAATGGCAGTGGAACACTGTCAGCACCAGAACACTGAATATTGAAACATGATGAAGAGCACCAGGATGCTGTTAGATGAGTCGTTCAGGTTGGGAGGCACTCAAAACATGACTGGGGAAGAGCTGCCTCCTCAAAGTAGAGTTAGTGGACTGTGATGACGCAAATGGAGTAAAGCCCTCGGGGCCTTCATTTGCTGATGGAGCACAACTCAAAATGAGGAGAAACAGCTGTGAACATCCATTAATAATCAGAACATGGATTGTACAAAGTATGAATCTAGGAAAATTGAAAATTGTAAAAACTAAAATGGGACGCATAAACAAGCTGAAATAGACTGGTACTGGCCATTTTGAATCTGACAGTCACATGGTTTACTATGCCAGAAATGATAAATTAAAGAGGAATGGCATCACATTCATCATCCAAAAGAACATATCAAGATCTGGCTTGAAGTACAACACTCTGTGTGATGGGATAATATTCATACGCCTACAAGGAAGAACAGCTAATATCACTATTATTCAAATATATGCACCACCACTAAAGCCAGTGGTGATAAATTGAAGAATTCTACCAACTTCTTCAGTTTGAAATTGACCAAACATGCAATCAAGATGATAATTACTAGCAATTGGAATGCAAAGGTTGGAAACAAAGAAGGATCAGTAATTGGAAAATAAGACCTTGGTGATAGAAATAATGCTGGACAATGCATTGTTGTTGTTGTTAAGTGCCGTCGAGTCGGTTCCGACCCATAGCGACCCTGTACAGGGTTTCCGAGGGTGTAAATCTTTACGGGAGTAGAAAGCCTCATCTTTCTCCCGTGGAGCGGCTGGTAGTTTCGAACCGCTGACCTTAAGGTTTGCAGCCCGATTCGTAACCACTATGCTACCAGAGCTCCTTGGACAATTAGTAATGACTTTTTCATTGCAAATATCTTTTTTAAACTTCATAAAAGGCAAGTATACCCATGGACCTTACCAGATGGAATATATAGAAATCAAATTGACTACATTTGTGGAAAGAGACAGTGGAAAAGCTCCATACCATTAGCCAAAATCAAGGCCAGTGGGAGATGGTGGACTTGTTGCTCATATGCAAATTCAGGCTCATAAGTTGAAGTTGAAGAAAATTATACAAGTCCACCAGAGCCAAAACATGACCTTGAACATTGTTGTTGTTCTTGTTAGGCACCATTGAGGCAGTACCAATTCATAGCAACCCTATGCATAGCAGAATGAAACACTGCCCAATCCTGGGCCAACCTCACTATTGTTGCCATGCTCAAGTCCATTGATGCTGCCACTTGGCCAATCCATCTCGTTGGGGGTCTTCCTCTTTTTCTCTGACCCTCCAGCTTACCAAACATGATATCCTTCTCCAGTGACTGGTCCCTTGTGACAACATGTCCTAAGTATGAGAGATGAAGTTTGGTCATATTGGCCTCCAATGAGCACTCTGGCTGCACTTCTTCCAACACAGATCTGTTGGTTCTTTTGGCAGCCCATGGCATTTTCAATATTTTCCTCCAACACCATAACTCAAATGCATCAATTCTTCTATGGTCTTCCTTATATACTGTTCAGCTTTCATATGCAAATGAGATTATTGAAAATACCATGGCTTGCGTCAGGTGCATCTTAGTCTTCAAGCTGACATCTTTGCTCTTCAACACATTACAAAGGTCTTGACCTTGAATACATCCCACCTGAATTTAGAGATCATCTGAAGAACAGATTTGATGCATTGCACACTAAAGACCGAAAACCAGAATTTTTGTGTGATGACATCAAGAACATCATGCATGAAGAAAGCAAAAGGTCATTAAGAAGACAAGAAAGAAGGAAAAGGCCAAAATGAATGTCAGAAGAGACTCTGAAACTTGCTGTCCAGCATAGAGATGCTAAAGCAAATGAAAGAAATGAGGAGGTTAAAAAGCTGAACAGAAAATTTCAAAGGCAGCTCCAGAAGACAAAACCAGATATTATAACAAAATGTGAGAAGACCTGGAATTAGAGAACCAAAAGAGAACACACTTAGCATTTCTCAAGCTAGGGGAACTGAAGAAAAAATTCAAGGGTCCATTTGCAATACTGGTTCTATGGGCAAAATATTGAATGATTCAGAAAGCATCAAAAGTAGATGGAAGAAATACACAGAATCACTGTACCAAAACCAGATGTTTGATATTCAACTATTTCAAGAGATAACATATGATCAAGAGCCAATGATAGTGAAGGAAGAAATCTAAGGTGCATTGAAGGCATTGGCAAAGAACAAGGATCTGAGGAATGATGAGCTACAAACTGAAATTGTTCAACAAATTGATGCAACACTAGAGGCACTCCCTCATCTATGCCAAGAAATTTGGAAGACAACTACCTGGCCAACAGACTAGAAGAGATCCATATTTGTGCCTATTCCAAAGTTAGGTGACACAATGGAATGTGGAAATCATTGGACAATATCATGAATATGGTATGCAGGTAAAATTTTGCTAAAGATAATATAAAAGTGGCTGCAACCGTACATTGACAGATAACTTCCAGAAGATCAAGACTAATTCAGAAGAGGACATGGAATGAGGGATATCATTGTTGATAACAGATGGATCTTGGGTGAAAACAGTGAATAACAGAAAGATGTTTACTTGTGCTTTATTGATGACGCAAAGGCTTTCGATTGTGTAAATCATGAAAAGCTATGGACAACATTGTGAAGTATGAGTATTCCAGAACACTTATTTGTGCTCATGAGGAATCTGTACTTGGATGAAGAGGCAGTTGTTTGAACAGAACAAGGGAACACTGAATGGTTTAAAATTTAAAAAGGTGTGCACCAGGGTTGTATTCTTTCACCATATTGATTCAATCTATACATTGAGTAAATAACCCAAGAAGCTGAATTATATGAAGAAAAATATGGCATCAGGATTGGAGGAAGACTCATTAACAGCCTGTGCTATGCATATACAACCTTGCTTGCTGTAAGCAAAGAGGACTTAAAATTCTTACTGATGAAGATCAAAGACCACAGCTTTGGTATAGGTTGCACCTCAATGTAAAGAAAACAAAAATTCTCACCACCGGGCCAATAAACAACATCCATATAAATGGAGAAGACTAAAGTTGTGGAAGACTTCAATTCGTTAGGATCAACCATCAACACTCATGGAAGTAGCAGTCAAGAAGTCAAATGATGTATTGCATTAGGCAAATTTGCTACACAAAACCTCTTTTAATGTATTGAAGAACAAAGATGTCAGTTTGAGGATTAAGGTCTGTCTGATCCATGCCATGGTACTTTCAGTAACCTAATATGCATGTGAAAGTTGAACAGTTAATAAGGAAGACTGTAGAAGAACTGACTCATTTGAGTTATGGTGTTGGAGGAGAATATTAAAAGTACCATGGACTACCAAAAGAACAAACAGATCTGTGTTACAAGAAGTACAGCCAGAATGCTCCAAGAATGCCAGTATGGACAGAGTTCGTCTCTCTACTTCAGATATATTATCAGGAGGGACCAGTCCCTGGAGAAGGATATCATGTTAAATGGAGGGTTGGAGGAAAAGAGGAAGACTCCCAACGAGATGGATTGGCACAGTGGCAGCAGCAATGGACTCAAACGTAGCAACAACTGTGAGGTTGGTGCACGACTGGGCAATATTTTGATAGGTTGTGTATACAGTTGTTATGAGTTGGTACCAATTCAATAGCACTTAACAAGCACAACAACTTTCTCAGAGATCCCTGCCCCATAGCAGGTCCTTTGCAGATGACCCACATCCAAAAAGGTTTATTTCAAAGGAGAGTATCTATGTGTTAGGGAGTAAAACTGAGCTCCATAGAATCTCCTTGGCTGTAATCTTTATGAGGGAGTCCTGGTGTGGTGCTGTAGGTTAATGCGCTGGACTGCAAGGTCAGTTTGAACCGCAAGGTCGGCAGTTCAAGCTCACCAGCCGCTTCTCGGGAACCCTGTACAGGGTCATTATGAGTCAGAACCGACTTGACATCACTTAGCAACAACAACAATCTTTGTGAGAGGAGATTAACAGGACATTTTTCTGCCCGTTAGTAACCTATTTGTACCACCTAGACACATAGGGTTGTCCTGAGTTTGAATTGATTCCATACAACTGGGCTTTGCATGTATGTGTTTGTTGGTGAGGATTGCTTGGCTGTCATAAATGGTCCCTGGTAGGTCTGTTAACCAAAAGGTTGGAGATTGGAGTTTACCCAGACAAGCCTCAGAAGAAAGCCCTGGCAATCCATTTCTGAAAAATCTGCCAATGAAAACACAATTCTACCGTGATGCAAATGGAATTGCCATGAGTCGGTCAACTGGATGGCAATTCGTTTTTGGTGTTTGTTTTTTGTTTGCTTTTTTGATACCTATTAGCATATTTTCAAAGTTCTTAATACTACTAGTTACATGGCTCCTTGAGCAGTGGGAAGACTCTAAGAGTGGGAAGCCACCCAATGAAAAAGGAAAGCTTGCCATTGTGGCTTCCTCTCCCTTTATTCTTGCGTCACCGGCCCACCAGTGTTCCAGTTTTCCGTTTGTGATTTCCCTGGTAGCTGAGCATGAAGCTTTATCTTCTCAATGCTCTCTGGCACTCCCATTTTCCCTTCAGAGTGGCGAGATGAATGGGCCCTGCCACTTGTCAGTTCTGCTGAGCTTAGACCTCAGGTGCACATTTATCCTCCCACAAATCCTCACAGAACCTCTGAGCTGCAAAACCTGGTGCGGAAGTGCTGAGCATGTCCCATCATTTATTGCTGTTCTCTAAGCATTTCTAAGACAATCACATAATGTCCAATACAATTCCCTTCTTACTTCTGGGCTTTCTTCCATGTACTCTCCCGGTTTTGACTGATATGTCCCCAAGAGTGGCAACAACTTCCTGATGACCAGGCCACAAAGTACTCTTTTAGCTTTTTCTGATTCCAATCATGGTTAAAATTGGGAATAGAAATACCCAAACCTCATTTGCTGGCCTCTTTAGAGTCTGTTTTATCCCAGCACCATATTTTCTTTTACAGTAAACACAGCCTGTCTGCTTCAAAGTATCTGATAATACTACACTGTGTGACACAAACAAACTCCCCACAAATGCTTGTGGGACAGGGTGCTATTACTCAGGCAAGACCTGCAGCTGTAACACCTGGAGAGTGATAAGCAGGGACATGTGCCATATGGAATCTGCCCGCAGTTGTGGAGGAAGGCTGCACTTCTATGGCAGAAAGACAATTCAATTCAATGTTTCTGTGTAAAAGTAGAACAAAGATTTGATTCTGGCTTAGAGGCAACGAGGAGTCAAATAAGCCTGGAGGTTATCTTGATTATCAATCACAAATGCCTCTGCAAATTACGATGAGCTTGACCAGAAGGGTGAACCGAGGCTGGGTTTGTTTGTAGCAGTAACTAGTTTTCTCTCCACTTGAGTCTAACAAAGGATCTGGACCCCAACCAAGGAGAAATGTTCAAAGATCACCCTGTTGGTGGCAGTTGGTGGTGGGAGGAGTCTAGGAACTGGGAAGCTAGTAGATTCTCTATGAAGCAGTGATGTGCAATTTCCTATCTTAAGGTTTTATCTTTTCGTTCTTTTCTATTACCTACAAGTACCACTGGACCAATAAACAATATTCTTATCAATGGAGAAAAGATTGAAGTTGTCAAGGACTTGATTCTTCTTGGATCAACTATTAACACTCGCGGAAGAAGCAGTCAAGAGATCAGACGACGTATTGCACTGGGCAAATCTGCTGCACAGGAACTTGTTAAAGTGTTGAAGTGCAGAGATGTCAGTTTGAGGACTAGGGTGCGCCTGACCCAGGCCATTGTGTTTTCAATAGCCTCATATGGATGCGAAAGCTGGACAGTGAATAAGGAGTATCGTAGAAGAATTGATGCCTTTGAGTTGTGGTGTTGGAGGAGAATACTGAAAGTGCCATGGACTGCCAAAAGAACCAATAGATCTGTTTTGGAAGAAGTGCAGCCAGAGTGTTCCTTGGAGACCAGGATGGCTAAGCTTCGTCTCTCATACTTTGGACATATTGTCCGGAGGAAACAATCGTTGGAGAAGGATGTCATGCTGGGTAGGGTGGAGGGTCAGAGAAAAAGAGGAAGACCCCCAACGAGATGGATCAGCCAGGTGGCATCATTGATGGACTCAAGTGTGGCAGCGGTAGTGAGGTGGCCCAGGATCGGACATTGTTTCGTTCTGCTGTGCATGGGGTCGCTATGAGTCGGTTCCGACTCGATGGCACCTGACAACAACAACAACAAGTAAAAACAGAGAACTTGGGATCATCTGGGTTATATTTAGGAATGCACCTACCACCTGTTAGTCATTTTTTACACACTTGTAACCAAAAATGTGCTAAACTGATCTTTGTCATGATTTAAAAGGTTAATGAAGGGCCTGGCCACATTGTGAGGACTGTACTGGGCAGCGTGGGGGCAGCAGCGTAGGGAGGATGGTTGAACCAGGTGACAAGCAGCAGCCAGGAGTAGGTATTACTCAAGGATAATTGCAGAAAGGAAAGGCTGGTGTGAGATCAGGCCTTCAGCCTGTGAAGAAGACCAGAGGATATGCTACTCTCTTGGTAAATGTTAGGGTGGTGACCTTTGAAGACCAGAGAACTTAGGAACATCTGGGTCATACTCAGGAGTGAAACCATCAGCTGCTTGTCAGTTTGCCGTGCTGTGGTGCCTAGTGTGCTAATATGGGGCTGGCAGATATGCCATTGGCATTTCAAATACCAGCAGGGTCACCCATGATGAATAAGTTTTTATGGTGCTTCCCAAGTAAGATGAGGAAGAAAGGCCTAGAGATCTGTTTCCTAAAATTAGCCAATGAAAGCCATAGAGGTTATAGTAGAACACTGTGCTTTGGATGTGTGATCAGAAGAACATACTGTTTGGTGAGGACAGGACTAGCAAGGGTGAGGGAGACAACAGTCTCATTGACGCACTCAAACATGCAGCAATCCAGAGGAAGGTTCAGAACTGTGAAACAATTTGCTGTTTTATACATAAGGTTGCCATGAGTTAAGAGTTGAATCTACCACATCCTTCCTTCCATCCATCCATCCATCCATCCTTCCTTCCTTCCTTCCATTCATCCATCCATCTTTCCATCCATGCATGCATCCATCCATCCATCTATCCATGCATCCTTCCATCCATCTTTCCCATCCATGCATCCATCCATCCATCCTTCCTTCCTTCCATTTATCCTTCCATCCATCCATCCTTCCTTCCTTCCATACATCCATACATCCATCCTTCCATCCATCCACCCATCCTTGCATCCATCTTTCCATCCACACATCCACCCATCCTTGCATCCATCTTTCCATCCATCCATCCACCCATCCATCAATCCATGGATGGAAACTCTTTAAAGCAAGACAGCTACATTTCTTCTTGTCATCTCCTCTGGTTCTGTTCCTATTGTTCTCAGTCATTCCTTTGACTTCCTCGATGCTTCCATACTCACTTGATATACTGAACAAAGAAGACAATCTAAACTTTTCAGTGAGGTTTATTTCTGTCCATGTCGTTTTGCCTATGATTCATGTTAAAAAAAAAAAACAGAAGAAATATTGCCAAGTCCCAATCAACTCATTCATATTCTTATGTTCATAGCATAAACTATTCAAAATCACAAGAAACACGATGTCATCTAAAGGTAATGTGCCTTTGTTTAATGTGGGTATAGCTTCGTTCCTTAACCTGAATTATTTTATCACCATTTGTTCAGATATAGATATGCTCTTAACATACCTGCTCCTGGGCACTGCTACCAGAACCAGTCAAGATAACTTACTTTCGATTGGGACTCCATTTGTTAACCAGCTGATCCTGGGCTTGGGGTTGCCATTGGCTCTGCAGATCAGGTTGCCATCCTCTCCTGGGGACAGCACCAGGTTTCTAGGGGCCATGATCCAGTACGGAGCCGCTTTATGGAGAGAAGAAATAGACAAAACAGCAACGTGAGTCAAATCAGAAACATAGCAGATGATATTGAACTATTTTAATAATAAAGTATTTTGTAAAACATTTATTAGTCTTATTTTTTTAGCATGAATAAATTTTTAAGCAATGCTTCAAATACAACTTTAGATTTTCAAAAGAATATTCAAACAGTCTCACTGACATATGCATGTTCTTTTTGAATCCTTTTGATAGAAATGCCATTAGCTCATTTTGCATTAAAATTAGTCAGATATCAAAGAGGTGACAGATTGATCAAAGGTGTAGAGACATTTATAGGAGTCCTAGTGTGGCATTGTGGGATAAGGCACTAGACCACACGATTGGTTTGAACTTCAAGGTTGGTGGTTCAAATCTGCTAGCCGCTCCTCAGAAACCTTATACAGGGTCGCTATGAGTTGGAACCAACTTGAAGGCACTGACCAATAGGAAAAATAACAATTTATAGGTATAGGTAGGGCAGTGCTAAGAAATACTAATTTAAATTCTGAGCCCTACAGGATGCATATAAAATTAAAGATTTTTAAAATTGACTTTTGAAAAGTTGCAGACAGTAATAAAATGTTCCCATATACGCTTCACACAATTTTTTTCTGATGCTGACATATTATGTAACCATGGTACCTGACACCCACTACCATCACATTGATTCTGACTCACAGACAGCCTACAAAACAGAGGGAAACTGTCCCATACTGTTTCTATAATCTTTACGGAAGTAGACTCCCACATCTTCCTGCCATGGAGCAGTTGGTAGGTTTGGACTGTGAAACCATTCACCTTTGGGTTGGCAGTCAAGTGCTTAACCACTGTGCCACCAGGATTCATTAAGCAAGGTATATCAAAATAAGAAATTAATATTGGTCTAATACTATTAACTATTTACACCCTCGGAAACCCTGTACAGGGTCGCTATGGGTCGGAACCGACTCGAAGGCACTTAACAACAACAACAACAATACTATTAACTAGATCCCAGACTGCATTTGGATTTCTCTATGGGGATGGCAGATACGCCATTGGCATTTCAAATACCAGCAGGGTCACCCATGATGACCTGTGTATTATTTACTGTATTATTTCTATCTTAGAATCCTCTCCTAGATTCCACATTGAATTTATTTACCATAGCTCCTTATTCTTCCCCGATCTGACAGGTTTTTTCCTTGTCTTCTGTGACTTTGGCACTTTTAAAGAGTTGTTGTTAAGTGCTGTGGAGTTGGTTCCAACTCAACGAGACCTTGTTTAGGGTTTCTAAGGAGCAGTGGGTGAGTTTGAAGCACCCCCTCTGTGGTTCAACCGGACCTTGCAGTCCAATACTTATCCTACAGTGCCACACCTAGCCATTTATTCTAAGGATTATCTCTCAACTCGAGTTTGTCTGACATTTTCTCATGATTAGACTGAGGTTTAGGGGAAGAATCCCACAGAGGTAATGTACTGTGCTCATCATCTCAGTTTGACTTGGTAGTGGTATTAATTTTGATCACTTGGTGTCTGCAAAGTGTCAAAGAATTTGTGAACATGTGACAAAATCACCATAGTAATTAACACGTAAATGGAAAGAAATACTTACAGACTGTATAAATACCCTGTTTCTCCTTAAAATTTCCTCCAAGTATTTTAGCTTTTATCAGTAGCTCTTGTGTTTAGCAGCTGTGGCGCTATGAGTCAAAGTCGGTTTGAACTGAAAGGTCAGTGGTTAAAGCCCGGAAACCCTTTTTAGGGTCGCTAAGGGTCAGAACCAACTCGACGTCACTTAACAACAGTGACTTTCTATTTACTTCCTTCCTTATACATTTATTAATTGGAATTCTTCTGTAAGGAAGAATAAAAATTTATTTTGTTGCTGTTGTTGACAAATACAATAAAACACAGCAATTTGACAGTTTCTACATGGACAGTTCCGTGACACTGGTGACATTTGAGTTGTGAGCATTCTCACGCTCCCTTTCTGAGTTGTTCCTCCATCATAGCATAAGCTCACTGCTCCCGAAGGTTCAAGTTGAATTGAAGATTCAACTTGAATCTTTCAAGTTGATATTCCTGCTGGATCTCATACAGATAGTTATTAAGAGTATAATGCTCAGGGCAGATCTTTCTTACTGGTTAAGCTAAACTATGGTTTGATTCTAAGAAGGCTTGAAGGAACATTTTGGTTTCAGGTTTAAAAATGACCTCAAGACAATAGTTTCTGGGGTCCATCAGCTTCTATAGCTCTAGAAGTCTGGAGTCCATGAGAATTTGAAATTCTGTTCTGCATTTTCACTCTTTTATCAGGAGTCTTCTATGGAATCAATAATATTTGGTAATTGCAGCCGAGCACCATCTAATCTGTAAGGAGGATTTGAAGGAGATAAATTTTAACCTGACTTGATTTCACTATAAGAGCAGTGAGAAGAGGTTCAAGGTACCACAATATTGATATGATGGTTATGTGTTGTAGAGTTGGTTCCGACTCATAGGGTTTCTGAGGCTGTAAATCTTTACAGGAGCAGAAAGCCTCATCTTTCTCCTGTGGAACTGCTAGTAGTTTTGAATAGCTAACCTTGATATTAGCAGCCCTACTCATTCATAACCATTAAACTACCAGAGCTCCTTACAATAATGATATAGGCTTACATTGGTTATAGATGAACTTACTCAAAAGTATACTTAATTGAAGCGATAATGCTTCTCATGAAGACAAGAGCAATGCATTTCAAACAGTGCTATACCTTTAACTGTAACAGAGATGGTATGGTGGATGACACCTAAGGCGTTTTTGGCTATGCACTGGTATTTCCCAGAGTCAGCTTCTGAAACGTGGATGATCTGCAGTGTTTTCCTGAAATTCTTATAAAATGTCCGGTTGGTGGGCAGTGTTCCATCTTCTTTTATCCAGTGAATAATAGGGGTAGGCCTGAAAGGGTAAACAAATGATGAGCTTACAAAAAAGTTCACCTGTGATTGCTTTGAAGTGTGAGTTTTCATGCATGCTTCTGATAGATTATTTAGAGATCATGAAAGGTACATAGATGCTTTTTAACAAGCATCACACTAACTTAGATAAGTCAGCAATGACTTATCTAAGTTAGTATTTTCACATAATCAGTACCACACTAATTTATGGCACGTCCTAAACTTTGAATTCAATGATGCAGTAAGAATCCTATCATCAGCTACAGTACTGAAGGGATCTAATTATCCTCTTCCAAGTTCTGAACAATGAGGGACTCGGGGAAGAATTTTAATGACTGTGCTATGTCAGTCAAAAGAATCACCATGAAATTAATGATACTGAGGTATAATTTTTCATCAACGAAGTTTAAAAAAAAGTACCGAGAAAGAGCTGATGTATATATCTGTGTCCTTGAACTTTTACGCTTTTCCACATCAAATGGAAGAACTGTTCAATTTTACCACAGGCCATATAGTGCTATAAATTATGCAATTAAATGAATAGTGATTCTCTCCTTCATTTCATTATTAGGATATTTAAATTTTTTATACTAATTAGTAAGAGTAGGTAGCTCCAACTCCTCGATTTTGCTATTTCTCACCTACCTATATTTCTTAACAAATCATGAAATATGGACATGAATAAAATGCCAGAACACAGACTTGGAGGTAAAAGAACTGTTTCAGAGACCCTGCCCTGCCCCTAAATTGCTCTCTAAACTTGGATACCTGACTGCTTTGGGCCTGTTTTCTTATCTGCCTCAATGGGGACAATAGTGATAGAATGGATTTAAGGACTTCAGAAGGTTTTCATGATGGTATTGTTGTTAAGGAGTCCTGGTGTGGCACTGTGGGTAAATATGCCAGATTGCAAAGCCATTTGAACTGCAAGATTGGTGGTTCAAGCTCATTAGCTGCTCACTGGAAACCCTAAACAGGGTTGCTATGGGTCAGAATCAACTTGATGGCACTTAACACCAACAATTGTTGTTAAGCGCCATCGAGTTGGTTCTGAGTCATAGCAACCCTGTATAGGGTTTTTGAGGAGTGGCTGGTGACTTTGAACTGCCGACCTTGAGGTTCAAACTCACCTTGTGGTCCAGTGCTTATCTACAGCGTCACACCACGACTCCAAAGCAAACTGCCACATCTTTTTCTCACAGAGCAGCTGGTGGATTTGAACCTCTGACATTTCCATTAGCAGTCTAGTGCTTAACCACTCGACCACTGGGGCACTTTGATTTTCATGATGGTAAAATAGAATTCATTCAACACAAGCATTTACAAAGTACTGAGCTATATACTCCAAGTACTGAACTTTGTGTTTGGAAGATAAAGACAAAAGATATTGTCTAGGCTCTCAGGAAGATCCTAATAACTGTCATCAGAAATGCAAGTGGGGCTGTCTGTAGTATTGTTTTTGGTTTGGTTGAATGAAAATAATTGAACATATTTATTTGATTAAATCATAGCTGCTAAAATTAAAACTTGCTGGAATATAAGAAGAGGTAGAAGATGTGTAATTGTTTTAAAAAAATAAAGATGCTGTACGTATGTGGAATCTGACAGCATAAGATGGGGGTGGGGACTCAAAAAGTTCCTGGTAAAATTCCATTATGCTTTCATTCCATTTTTCTATGAATTTTTTGAAGCTCTCTTATATTTCCTTCTAGTTAGATTTGCATCTCATGAGAGAGAGATAGGATGGAACCATCAACACCCTAGTTTACACATCACTAAAGCCATGAATTCTTTTTGTGGCCTGCTCCATGGAGTAGCTGTTAAGAATGAGAAAGATTGGCATCCTGGTATGACACTGTAGGATAAGTACTAGACTGCTAACTGCAAAGTCAGAGATTCAAACCCATCAGCCGTTCCTTGGAAACCCTATTTTGTTGTTGTTGTTGTTAAGTGCTGTAGAGTCAGTTCAGACCCATAGTGACCCTATTTAGGGTTCCCAAGGAGTAGCTAATGAGCTTGAACCTCCAACCTTG
Source organism: Chrysochloris asiatica (assembly GCF_000296735.1). Lineage (NCBI taxonomy): Eukaryota > Metazoa > Chordata > Mammalia > Afrosoricida > Chrysochloridae > Chrysochloris > Chrysochloris asiatica. The sequence goes on from NW_006408550.1 coordinate 1,752,748, forward strand.
TGTTCAAACTGACTTTGCAGTCCGGTGCATTAACCCGCAGAGCCACGCCAGGACTCCTGGAAACCCTTACAGGGTAGTTATAAGTCAGAACTGACTGGACAGCACTTAATGAGTATAGTGTCTGTTGGTTTTAATAAGTCTTAATTTTACAAATTCTGAGGCATTTAAAATTAATTGGGAATATTTTGAAATTTCTAAAAACTGGCCATATTTTAGTTTTTAAGAAAGATTTCATTTGTGGAATGGGGAGTCGCCATATTTTGAGAATGAATACTGTTCTGGTTGGAATTGTGTCTTCAAAACCGAGACGCTGAAGTACTAACCTCTATACCTGTGCATAGGGACTAGTTAAAACAAAGATGCTGAAGTACTAACCTCTATATCTGTGCATAGGAACTAGTTAAAACAGAGACGCTGAAGTACTAACCTCTATACCTGTGCATAGGGACTAGTTAAAACAAAGATGCTGAAGTACTAACCTCTATACCTGTGCATAGGAACTAGGTAAAACAGAGATGCTGAAGTACTAACCTCTATACCTGTGCATGTTGTTGTTGTTGTTAAGTGCCGTCGAGTCGGGTCCGACCCATAGCGACCCTGTATAGGGTTTCCAAGGGTGTAAATCTTTACGGGAGTAGAAAGCCTCATCTTTCTCCCGCAGAGC
>NW_006408550.1:1753941-1759896 GCF_000296735.1 Chrysochloris asiatica
ACTAGTTAAAACAGAGACGCTGAAGTACTAACCTCTATATCTGTGCATTGGAACTAGTTAAAACAGAGACGCTGAAGTACTAACCTCTATACCTGTGAATAGGAACTAGTTTAAAAACCGGGTCTTTTAAGAGTAAGAGTAGGGTTGGTCGTATTCCCCTCCAAGTGTTGTCGTATAAAATAGAACAGACCCAGGGAAGAGGCCATGTGAAGATGCATCCACAGGCCCAGGAATGCTGCCAACACCAGAAACCAGGGGAGAAGCAAGAGCAGTTGCTCTCAGAGAGCTCAGAAGGAATCCAGATGACCAATACCCTGGTTGGACTTCTAGCTTCCAAAACTGTGAGATAGTAAATAAATTTCTGTTCTTTTAAGTAACCCATTTTAAGGTGTTTTGTTATGGTGTCATTGTGGTTGTTAAGTGTTGTCAAGTTGGTTCCAACTTAAAGTGACCCTGTATCGGGTTTCTGAAGAACGGTTGGTAGGTTTGAACCACCAACCTTGTGGTTAGCAGCCTGTACTTATTCAACAGCGCCATGCCAGCATTCCTTTTTGTATGGCAGTCCCAGGAAATTAAAGACAGGTACTGCTGCTTCTAAAAGATGAAAATTAAAGGTTCCCCCACCCCCGTCTCCCATGATGGCAAAGTTAGAAACAGAAAGCATCTTTAAAAGGGGGCATTCTGATTGTCAGTTATTTGAGGAAATGAGTTGCGGGCAGTGTGGTGTTCTATCTTGTCCAGTAGAGGCCTCCCTTTGCCTCCTGAAGTCAAGTTGTTCGTGGAGTCACCTTCCAGGCAGGAGTAAAAGAACTCTGGGTGACCAGCCCACGAAGAGCACACACAGCCTGGAGGGCAGCAGGGTTCTGAGATGCCATTCAATGTTTACAGCAGATGTGTCCATACCAGTAACACATGGTTTATGCCAGGCACAAATGAGGGAGAGGGGACTATGTAGATGCTTGCCATCCTGGTGTGGCGCTGCAGGATAATGCGCTGAACCGTAAGATCATCGCTTCAAACCCACCAGCTGCTCCTCAGAATCCCTATACAGGGTCACTATGGGTTGGAACAGACTCAATGGCCCTTTACAACAACAACAACAATATATATAACCATTTTTCTTGTACTTGGGCTGAAGTCTCTCTGTAACTCATGCTAAAGGCATATATTGTAGTTCTGGAATGTGCAAATAAGAGAATTTGTAAAGAATGTGGGGTTGGCTTTATGACTTGCCAATAAGAAGTAAAGGAAAGGACAGTGTGCCAGTTCCAAGCCTAGGCCCTAAGAGTCCTTATGAGATTCCACTGTCTACTAGTGGGCTGAGATAAACACATGGCCAAAAGCTCAATTGCCCCAGCCAACATCCAGTAGAACCCCAGAGACCTGAAGCCCCTCTGAGTCACCTAACAGATCATGAGCAAGCCCTAGAGAGGCAAGACAGATCCAACAGATTGCAGAACTGCCTTGAAGACAGTTCTGTAGGTCAATGGTCAATAACAGACAGCTGCTGTTTGGTGAGGCTTATTTCACAGCAATAGTAAAACGACACATCATAAGGTGATTACTAGTGTGAAGTGCCTTGAGTCATTTCAGTCTGTAGAGGGTTTCCAAGATTGCAAATCTTTGTGAGAGCAGAAAGCTTCATTGATCACTGTCCCATGGAGTGGCTTCTGGGCTTGAACCACCAATATTGTGGTTCAAAGTCCAGTGCTTATCCTACAGAGCCACTGTGATCCCCAAAAAATGATTTTTACTGTTGTGAAGTGCCATTGAATTGTTCCGACTCATAGCGACTCTGCATAGGATTTTCAAGGAGCAGATGGTGAATTTGAACTTGCAACCTTCGTGGTTCAAATTGACCTTGTGGTCCAGTGCTTATTTCACAGTACCACGCCACTCCATTTTCAACATAGACCATATGAATCTCATATTCTTGTTTAAATAATTTGCTGATGCATAGTATTCATCTTAATAAAAATATCAGTTGTAGTGCTGTAGAATAAGCACTGGACTGCAAGGTTAGTGGTTCAAATCCACCAGGGGCTCCTCAGAAACCCTATACAGGGTCACTGTGAGTCCGAACTGACTCAAGGGCATTTAACAACAGCAATGCTGAAAATAATTACAAACCATTCTTGATGCTTATGGAAGTAGTATAAGGTGGCTGTTTTTTAACCTGCTAAAGGAGCTTCTCGGGAACCCTATACAGGATCTCTATGGGTCGGAATCGACTCCATGGTACTTAACAACAACAACAAAGGAGCCTTGTGTGGCACTGTGGGTTAATGTGCTGTACTGCAAAGTTGTTTGAACCACAAGGTCAGTGGTTCGAGCTTACCAGCACTCCCTGGAAACCTTATACAGGGTCACTTTGGGTTGGAACTGACTTATGGTACTTAACAACTACAAACAACAACAAAAGGAGCCCTGATAGCATAGTGGCTTTATGTTGGGCTGCTAACTTCAAGGTCAGCTGTTCGATCGAACCCACCAGCTACTATGTGGGAAAAAGATGCAGTTTTTCGTTCCCATAAAATTTACAGCATTGTAAACCTTATACATACCTGGTGTGGTGCCAAAGGATAAGCACTTGACTACAAGGTCGGTTTGAACCTCACACCCACACTATTAACCTATGATATTTGTATACGATATGTGCACCAGGACACAAAGTATTAACTTACAATCCTTCTGCGATGCACTCCAGTGAGAGGGTATTTCCTCGTAACTCCTCTTTGCTACTTGCATTCCCTTCTGGAGTTAAAAACATTGGTGGTCTCTCTCTACTTGATTTAGCTGCACAGAGGAAAATCAATATGCATTAAAAGTTATGACTTTCTACTTATGAGTATTTCTAGAAACACAGCTCACTGTCAAAACAGCTGTCTTAAATTTTAAGTCCCTTTCAAAGCCATTTAACATTGAGCGTGAAATTTGTTAAGCTACATATACACAGACTCTGCCTTGAAATTAGCCATCAGTCACTCAGTTAAGGGACAGAAGCAATTTTGGTTATTTGAGCACTGATTGTTAGGTTTTATTCCCTTTTGTATATTTCCTTAATTTGCATTAGCTTTTTGTGAATTTTCTATGGGCTGGAATACTTTCAAAGAGAGAAGAATTTCTGGTTATCTAACTACAAATCCCATAAGATTATGGCTCCAGTAAAAATAAAAATGAACTGTCTACCATCTGGAAGACGTTAAGTCTTTCAGGAAAGATGACTATGGAAAGAGTATATTTTGGTTTACACTGGGAATAATGATATAGCCTATTTTTTCCAGATTAATCATGAAAATGCAATATTTTTAAGTTAAGACAGCACACATTATAAGAATTTTTGGCCAACCATGCCCTACCAGAATGATTTCACTTAATTTCATTATTTCTGTGCATTATGTGTTATTTATGTGGGAGAGGTATTTGTGAAAAAATACAGTAAATTTGTGGAGGATACCTAACATATCAAGACTCTATATTCAGCATTTTATGGACAGCAAAACAAAACTAGATTGATCTAGCAAATTGTGTAGCATGAACTAAGATAATGGTAGAGTTAAATACAGTGAAATTAGTTTCCTCAATTAAAAAAGTGAAGAGGATTCCAAATATAAAGAAGCTATTTTGGAAGATTTAGACAAGCTACCCTGACTCGACGGCACTTAACAACAACAACAACATATTCCTTTTAATGGAGGCCTTTTCTATCTGTGCCTTATCTCCTGAAGGCCTTTGGAAAATTCTGAAGTAGAAAATGTACCATCTATAGTGCTATAGCCCTTTACAGTTTTCATAGCACTTTAATGAAGTATCTCTATTTGATGCGCACAGATAGTGAATAAAAAAGTAGTCTATGAATTATTCTATTTCTCATGGGAAAAAAAACAAAACAATGCCAGAGAATTTTACCTCAAAGACACTACAGTTTTCCTAAGATATTAGAGATTTGGAGGGAAGAAGCTTACCTCTCTGAAATAACTTTCGGAATTATTTTGAACTATGGTTTCCAGAAGCACATTAAAATAAAACAAGTCTATGCTGGTCAAGGAGGGAACTCTAATGCTTTTTACCTTATGTCTCAAGGATGAAAAATCAATACAGCACAGAATCTATCTTATAGATAATGAAGACAACCCAATATCCAGAACCTGTCTACATTGATAAACACTGCAGTTCAGAGTCATTTTTCACTTCAGGAAATCAAACTCTTCATTATTTACAAGAGTGAAATTAAATGCTATATATTGAAAAATAAGATGATCTCAAGATAATAACTTGGTTTTAATTAAAACTAAGAGTAGTAGTATTATTAATTATACTGATGATGCCATGTGAAAGCAGATAGGAAATGTGATGATTTACTGTGAAACTTAACATAATGTTAGTTGCTATAGGTTACTGAGAGTTTGATGAGTTAATCAGCTAGCAGGCTAATACACTCTGGAAATTTTTATTGATACCACAAGAAAATGTTAATGGAAAGGACAAAAAGAAAAAAGAAAAATATATTTCCAAATGTACATGAAAGATTTTTTTTTCAAATCGTGTGAAATGGTTCTTTATATGAAAACAGTTAAAAATCATCTTCATTCTTACACATACATACATCATGGAAGACGTTTTAGTGACATATGTTGGAAAGTTTATGACTATAATTTCATAAAGCACACATTTACACTAGTGGTACTAAACATGGAATTAGAAATTTCATCAAGTTAAAAAGCCATGGAGGTGATGTTAGTGAACTAAATGCTACAATGAGGGAGAGGATATCAGGTACAATCACTAGGACTCACCACCATAAAACTCAGTGTCACTCAAATTAGCAGCTATAGTGTCATTCAATTCATCCACTGAAATAAACAGAATATTATGAAGAATGTACAAAAGTAGGTGAAGAGGGTCAAAAAAGTAACTGTGTAACAAAAGCAAATGAATATAGCTATGCTGACAAAGAGCCAGCCCTACCAAATAAAAACAGTGCTTCCCTTACCTGACTCAGGCATTAATTCACTCAGTTACCCCCACCAGAAGCATATGACATACAACTTAGGCTACGAGACTGCCAAGGGTAAGGGATTGTGTGGCATAAAGCACACTCAAGATGCTCAGAACACCAAGTATGTTCTGAAGGTTAATACAGAAATAGTATTGGCAATACAAGATGAATATGCACAGCATAAAAATGTAAAATACAGTATTGAGGGTATGCCTGCTATTTCTAAGACACGTGCCAACACTTTAATGGTTATCCCCCAGATAGTTTCTGATCAATATTTAATCATAGTTAATATATTTTCCTCAGATTTGTAAACATCACTGAAAGAGAGCTTCAGGAAGCTACAACCTTACCTGAAATCACCTTCACAGAGATAGGTTGCTTCTGCTGTATGGTTTGAGTGTGATTGAACCTGGCATAACAGATATAGTCTTCGCGGGTGTCTTCTGGGAGGACATTGGAAAAGTAAAGGTCTCCATTTAGACCCTGGGAAACTCTCTCACTCTGTGGAAGTCTTTGAAAGGCTAGAGAAAGACAAAGTGATAATCTAAAATATTCCATCATAAAGTAACCCCTTTCCAAATTAGTGATATGGATGCATCTATATAAATATTTCTTTCTGTGAGCTTCCCTTGGATTACTCCTTTCTCTCTAAATCTCTTGGGATAAAAGCAACTAGCTATAAAAAAGAAGGCACCTGTAAACTCCAGCTATACCTGTTGATCCCGGTTTCTCAGGGAGTGGGCAGAGGTGAAATTAGCATTTTATGGTCAACTGTTTTATTAACCAAGTATAAAAAAACAACAAACAAACAAAACAAAACAATATATATACATATATGTCACATAATATATTCTTGTTGTTGTTGTCAGGTGCCATCGAGTCGGAACCGACTCATAGCGACTCCATGCACAGCAGAACGAAACAATGTTCGATCCTGGGCCAACCTCACCACC
>NW_006408550.1:1761831-1778207 GCF_000296735.1 Chrysochloris asiatica
AATTTGAATTTGCATATCAGTAATTGATGGTCTGTTCCACAGTCTGCACCTGGTCTTGTCTTCACTGATGATATGGAGCTTTTCCATCTTCTCTTTCTTTACTTATCCTATTGGTGGTTTACTGTCCGACTCGCCACACTAGATTTTCAGTTATAAGAGGGCAAAGACCTTCATCTGCTTTATCCAATGCACAGGAAGAAAGCATGATACTTAGTGGGGGTTCCGTAAATACTCGGGTGACATGACTGACTGCCAGTCCTCTTTTCCAGTTCTCAGCAAGACAATTTCCTTTACCTCATGTCTGGTTAAGAAATGGTCTACTCTTAGGCTAAATGGACGAGGAAGGCAGGGAGGTAGGACCAAGGTACGAGTGTGAATTATACTTGGAAGATTAACATGCAGCATGGAGTTTCACTGGGAAAATTCTGGAGCTGGGAAGTGAACAAATTAGGAGAAGGTACGCATCCCAGCCACCTTGGGCCAGGTATTAAGGATTTCACCTAAACACCTCAGGTGTGGAAGGATTACTTTGTTAAGCAGCTATAATTCTGCCACAAAAGCCTTGACTATATTTCATAAACTGCAACAGTATGGGTGAAGTGAAAGCCTGCACTCTCTCTGGCAGGAAAAGACAGGGAAAAATAGAGCCAGAACTTGAAAGACCATTAACTAAGTTCTTGTTCAAGATGGAGGCTTGATTGGTGGTAATAAATTAATGGGTTTAAGCCATTTAATCTCCAGGGAAAAGGGCTGTTTTAACAATAACTCAGAAAATACTGTACATTTATGTAATGAGTGTGAAAAGTTGTAGTCCTTCCCTGATGCCATTTGGATTTATATTGACGATGCATGTTGATCAAATTAAAGGGGATGGGCCTTCACCAGGGATCACTTTGTCTTTTAATGGCCTTTGCGTTAAAATGAGAAAAGTGCACAGAGATGTGGATAACTACATAATAGCATCTTGCAAGCAACTTGTTCTATAGATCTGGATTTTTCTCATATTCTAGATGCAGTTACACTTGAAAGTTCCAGATGTTTTACTGATAGCCTAAAAAATGGATGCAAATGACACAGCCAGCTGTGCAATATGGACAGATGCTAGTGACATGTTCAGATGATGGTGAGACTGTGTATGTGCTATGTCCCAACGACCTTGCTAATAATCCCCGGTGGCCTTTCTGACTTGGTCTGTCACTCTCCCCTGACACTCTCAGTCTGGTGCACTGGTCTCCTTGCTCTTCATATACACACAAGGAACGGATGCTGCAAGCTTAGGGCTTGCACCTCTCCGTTCTGTCCACCCAGACACTTACTGCCCTTAACTTGCTCCCTCATTCCTTTAGGTCTCCAAAGAACATTTTATAAGAGGCCTTCCCTGACCACCTTTAATTTTGTGTGTGTGAATTCAAAAAATATTTATTGATATTGTTTCAGGTACTTGGAACACATCAGAAAGCAAACAGATCCCTGTCCCCATGGAGCTTTCAGTCTAGTGTTTATCCTACTTCACCTGAGCACTGTGACCCTGGGCACCTGTCTGCCCTTCAGGTACCCAGTGAGGGAATAAGTAGGCCTGGCACAGATGTAGGTAACACACTTACTGTCCTGTAGATGCCAAACAGGAACCCCACCTGACCCCACCCCTCCCCAATATAGGGCTGGAAGTTAATTTTAAATAAGAAAGCACACTGGGGATACTGATTATTACATTGAAGACAGTATCCAGTGACGTCTTTCTTTTTCAGTTTTCTTTACAGCATTTATCTTCAACTGACACATGTTTAATAAATGCATTTATTGTCCACCTTCCTCATATCCTCATTGCTAAGAATATAAGCTCAGTGAGAGCAAGGAATTTTGTTTTGTTTACTCAAATTAGTGCCTGGTACATATTAGGTGCTCAATAACATTGGCTGAGAGAGTGAATGATGACATGTGACTTGTTTCAATGAGCATTTATTTTCCCAAGCATCTCTGAAATATTTTATGAATCATGAAAGTTAGTATTTTATGATAACAAGACTCCTGAAGAAAGTTCAGATTTTAAAAACTTACAATTATCCATCCAGAATATTATAGGTGGTGGTAATCCAACTGGGGGCCTGCAGGGAAGGACTAAAGGTTGACCATTTCGAAGTGTCATTGGTTCAAGTTTTTCTTTGGTCCATAACGGTGACCCTATTAAATATAATATTAACTAGTAAGTTCTGCTGTATTGAAAAATCAAAAGATACATTTTAAAAAGATATATTTTATAAAATGTTCATCTTTCTAATCTTTCGGGAAAAAAGTAATTCAGAATGTATATACATTAAAATAACTAGAAAATATTTGTTTGACACAGGACTGTAAAGTAAAATCCTGGTGTGGCGCTGTGGGTTAATATGCCAGACTGCAAAGCCATTTGAACTGCCAGATTGGTGGTTCAAGCTCACCAGCTGCTCCTGGAAAACGCTATACAGGGTCACTATGGGTTGGAACTGACTCGATTGCACTTAACAACAACAAATAAAGTAAAATGAAAGTTAAAAAATTCTCTTTCACTGCCAATATAAGTATCAATTGTGAATCAGTAATTTTATGTCTAGGAATTTATACTAAGTACATTGCTAAAATGCTGCTGTTATTCTGTGGAGTCAGTTCCAACTCAGTGACCCAATATGCAGTTTCCAATGAGTGGCTTGTTGGGTTTCAATTGTTGACTTCGTGGTTCAAACCGACCTTGCCTTCTAGTGCTTTATCCCACAGCGCCACACCTCGGATAGTACATAATTTTGCTACAAGTATTTTCTTCTCTCCCAAACAGAAAACACCTAAATATCAAAAGAAGTTTTGTCAAATAAATAATTGCATATTTATACCTTTTAATAATATATAACATTATGTATGAGGTGACTTCAAAAAGTTTGTGGGAAAATTCCATTATCTTTTCATGTCATTTGCCCATGAACTTTTGAAGCCCCCTCATACATATTTTCCCAGGAAAAAATGGAAAAAATATTTGAGCAGTGATTAAGATTCACAAGTAATTTAAAATTTTCTTTTTGGTTTTTGTGTAATTAATTTTTATACAATAAACACGTATTACAAATGTAATAATTTTATTTAAAAATGATCATGACAGCAAATGGTCACTGTTCTTTTAATGCATCATCTTGAGGTTGTTGAGATGACTTAGGTAATGAGCCGTGCTAAACAGCTGGAGTAACAAGGAATGGAGACCACTCGATTTTCCAGTGAAATTTGAAGCCAAAAATATTTAAGAAACAGAACTTAGATCTGACCCATTTTATACTGAATTTATGTCCATCTAACCAGTGGAAGTTTAAGGAGCCCTGGCAACGTAGTGGGTTATAAGTTGGGCTGCTAACTGCAAGGTCAGCAGTTCAAATCTACCAGTTGCTCTCCATGTGAGAAAGATTAGGCTTTCTGTTCCCATAAGATTTATAGTCTTGAAACTCTATACGGGGTCACTATGAGTCAAAACTGACTGGATAGCACACAACCACCACCACCACCAGAGGAAGTTGGTTTGCACATAAAATACATGAGGAATAGCTAACTATATCGCTTCTAAGGAGAAACATTTTTCTGAACCTTGTCTTTTGACTCAGTACCTGCATAAAAGACACATGGGATTATCAAAGCATGACGTTAAGAAATGTCTTAGGATAAAGTAGGAAGGAGTAATCATTTTCATGCAAAATAAAGTCAGAAATATTGGAAGCAATTCTATTATTTGCTAGTAATAGTATTTGGCTTTCATAACAGATGCTGAGATTTGGAGCAATGCTTTAGAAAGTGTCACATTCGGCTGACAAGCCTCACTTACTGGATGGGCGAATGACAATATTGTTGGAAACTGCAGCCCCACGTTCATTCCTTGCTGTGCACTGATAGATGCCTTCGTAGGTCTCTGCTTTCCCCTCACTCATGATGTTGATTATGAGGGTTCCTGAGCCAGGGCTCATGGTGACCAGAGGGTCCTTATCTATGTCAAAATGAGTCCCATTACGAGTCCAGGAGAAACTGCCCAAATACAGGAAGCATTAAACTGGTTAATGGTCTAGAAAAATAGCATTATATCTTCTGGAAACAAATTCCTGGAAGTTTTGTGGGTTTCTAGAAATAAGTTCTAGATGTACTATTTAGTAAAAGAGCAATAGGTCCCCATATCTGAAACATTTAATTGAATTATGACTTGGAAAAAAAAAACAAAGGATTGGTTGCACATTTTAAGGGACAGGTTTCCATTAGACTCAGCCCAAGTCTGACTCAATAATGAAATCATGCACACAAATTGCCTGTCACTCTTCAAAGGGAAAAAAAGGGGGAGCAGGTCTCCCAGGCACACACTCTCAGAGCTGTATTAGCATTTTTATTGCAAACTCCGTTGTTTATTGAGTTGATAACCTGTCTATAAAACTTTGCTCTGGGCTGAAATTTGACAAGAAAGGCCTCTGCAAGATATATATATATATAATTAATCAGAGTAGTTTCCAGTTACGAAAATGCAAAGAAAAAAAAGATATGTTCATTGTTGTTTTAAAAAATAGGCTGTTCCTGGTTACAAATAAGATCTATTCCTAACTGTGTTTTTCAGTCTTTAAATGGAATTTGAGGGTGAATAAAAAATAAGAACAGGTGCATACAGTATATTTCGTTGACAACGGGTTTAGTGCAAGAGAAGGGGCACTGGTGGCACTGTGGGTTAAGTATCCAACTGTTAACTGCAAGATTGGTGGTACAAAGCCACCAGTCACTCTGCAGGGGAAAGATGAGGATGTCTGCTGTGATAAAGATGAGCAGAAACCCTGGATGGATGGATAGGGTCGCTGTGAATCAGAATCGACTAGATGGCTGTAGATTTTTCTTGGTTAGTGCAAGACAAGACTCCAAGCCTTTTCAGTGACTTAAAAGCTGCACATGCAAGTGACAGTAATAATGATGAAAAATTTATTGCATGTTGGGGTGGGTTCGATCATTTCAAACCCTTTACATAACATTAAAGAGCAAGTTGTGCATCCCCCACTCCTGTCAGTTTGTCTGCTGAGGTGGCTTGAGTGTTGCCATGGCGCTGGAAGCTATTTTAAATACAGCAGGGTCACCATGGTGGACAGGTTTCAACTGAGATCGACTAAGACAGACTAGAAAGAAGGAGAGGAAGTCTACTTCTGAATGGTTAGCCACTAAAATCCTTATGAAATGTAGCAGAACACTGTCAGATAGAGTGCTGAAAATGAAAACATTATGAATAGCACCAGAATAGTGTCAGATATCGTGCTGGAAGATGAGATTCACAGGTTGGAAGGTACTCAAAATATGCCTGAAGAAGAACCGCCTGCCCAAGGTAGAGTTGACCGTGATGAAGTGAACGCTTTCAGGACCTTCATTTGCTTATGAGGCACAACTCAAAATGAGGAGAAACAACTGTAAACATCCACTAATAATTGGATCATGAGATGTATGAAGTATGAATCTAGGAAATTAGAAGTTGTCAAAAATGAAATGGAATACATAAATTGTATATCCTAGGCCTTAGTGAGCTGAAATGGACAGGTATTGGCAATTTTGAATCTCACAATCATATGGTTTAACATGCTGGGAACGACAAATTTAAGAGAAATGGTGCAGCATTTACCATAAAAAGAACATTTCAAGATCTATCCTTAAGCACAACCATGTCTCTCTTAGGATAATATCAATATGCCTACAAGACCAGTTAATTATGTGCTCCAAACAACAAAGCCAATGATAATAACATTGAAGAATTCTACCAACTTTTTCAGTCTGAAATTGATCAAACATGCAATCAAGTTGTATTGGTAATTACTGAAGATTGGAATATGAAGCTTGGAAACAAAGACAAATGGTCAGTAGTTGGGAAGTATGGCCTTGGTGATAAAAATATGCTGGAAAGCGCATGACATAATTGAAAGACAAATGACTTCTTCATTGCAAATACCTTTTTAAAACAACATAAAAGGTGACTATATACATGGACCTCATAAAATGGAATTCACAGGCATCAAAGTGACTACATCTGTGTGGGAAAAGACAGTGGAAGAGCTCAATTTGTTGTTGTTGTGAAGTGCCGTCGAGTCGATTCCGACCTATAGCAACCCTGTATAGGGTTCTGAGGAGTCGATGGTGAGTTTGAACTGCTGACCTTTCAAACAACTTTGCAGTCTGGTGCATTAACCCACAGAGCCACACCAGGACACAGCCAAAACAGGACCAAGGGCCTTCTTATAGATGCCTTTCAGTTATAGTCTGGGCTTAATAATTTACATCACTTAGGGACTCCTACTTGGGCATTATTGTTGTTAAGTGCCATCGAGTTGCACTTCAGTATAGGGTTTCCAAAGAGTGGCTAGTAGGTTTGAACTGCCAACCATACAGTTAGCAGTCAGGTGCATATCCTATAACGCCACACCAGGACTCCACTTGGGTAAGTCAGTACCAGAAAATTCTTTCTCAGTTGATAATCTGTGATAGTTAAATAAAATATTCTTATATTATGATCCAGGATAGCCTAATAAAAGTCAAATAAAATATATAATATTTAGAAACTTTCACTTATTTATTACTTAAAAGTCCACATTGCAATTTAATTATAATAATTCAACTGTGCAAAAGGCCCATATATTATAGCTCATCCACTAACAAATTTTCTAACATTACTGGATTTCATACTCCTCATCTATAAAATATATTGGCTGGGCCTGATTATCTCTAATGTCCCTTTCAACTCTATAAGGCTATGCTGTCCTCATGCCAGGATCCATATGGAGATTCCTGAGTACTGAACCCTGCCAAGTTTGGAAAGCCATTTAGGACCACTATGGAGCTAGAGAGGAACCTTGGTTTTGCAGTGAGTTAATCATTCAGTAGCTTGCTAATATGTCGGTCATATGAATCCACCAACAACCCCACGAGAGGAAGATAAGGCAGTCAGCTTTCATAAAGCTTTACAGCCTCAGAAACTCCATGAACAGTTGTACTTTGTCCTAAAGGGTTGCTATGATTTGGAATTGACTCAATGGCAGTGGTCTTGTTGGTTGTTATTGTTGTTTTTGATGGAGATAGAAGAGATTTTTGAAGCCATCAAATTGAACATTTTCATTTTACAGATGAGGAAAATGAGGCCTGAGAAAAGGGATTTGTCAAGTTAAAAGGCCATTTATGTCAGAACCACTACTGGATGGCTCTTTACCCATCTTTCCACCATATCTGAGCATACTATGAGTACAGAAATAGAGCAATTCAGGTTTTAAAACTTATTTTTAATAAAGCATACAGACAAAACAATGAACCTTCAAATGGTACTTTCAGAATGGCTAAGACCAGATGCATTAACGTCCCTATCTTGGAAGGGGCGGACCAAGGAATTTGGTTAGATTATAATCTGAAGTTGTTTGCATGGAGCACTATCCAACCACAAAAGAAAGTGCCTTGTATAGGCTAATTTGTTCTACAGAGATTTCTGAATTCATTTCTATATGTAGAGACTTCCCTGACAGATTCCAGCACTGTAACAAAGCACAGAGCACACCCACCTTGGAGGAGGTTTCCCTTTGGCCTCACACTGGATTACGATGTTCTCCCGAGGGTCGATAATATAATCTTTAGGAGACTGTTGGGTGATGGTTGGAGGCTGTACCACTTAATCACAGAAAGAAGAACAATGTAAAACAAACAAATAAATCATTTAATATGATAATATCAACCTTTTTTTTTTTTCTATACAAAAACTTTTTACCCTAGACTATATATGGTACAAATGTATTTAGTAATTTCTACTGTTCAGCCATACAAGTTCAGCAGACTTTCAAATAAAAGTCACTTAACTCTGGAAAGACAAGCATGACTTCCTTTTTTGGTAACTCTATGGCACTCACAAACACTCGTTTCCACACTAGAAGTTTGGGGAAATAATTACCAGCACAAGCCTAGTATGGAGATAGTTTCTTTTCTGATGTAACAATGAGAAATTCCTCTGACAGATACATTGATTCAAACAATGTTTTTCAAGGAAATTTATGTATGAGGTAAGGTGTATTTCTCTTAAGGAAAGAATAACTCACTAATAGCTTATCAACGAGACAACATACATTAATAGATTTTGTTGTTGTTGTTGTAAAGTCATGTCCAGTTGATTCCAACTCATAGCAACCCTGTATAGTGTTTCTGAGGAGTGGCTGGTGAGTTTGAAGCGCCCACCTTGTGGTTCAAACCAACCTTGAGGTTGAGTGCTTATCCTATGGTACCACACCAGGACTCCTAATATACTTTGTTGTTGTTAAGTGCTGTTGAGTTGGTTCTGACTCATAGCGACCCTGTATAGGGTTTCCAAGGAGCAGCTGGTGGGCTTGAACTGCCGACTTTGCAGTTCAAACGCCTTTGCAGTCCCACCAGGACTCCTTTAGAAACACATAAATTTGTGAAGTTAATATCAAAACAATTGTTAAGTTGGAAAACCTGACATGTCTTATTAAAGCTAAAGCAATCTTAGAAGATAAATGGACTTGAGGAAATTCTTTGCTATAGGAGTTGATATTTCCATCAAAATTTCCAAAATGATATCTGATCATCTATTATTGAATCTTAGAGGATAAATGTCTCTGACACAAAACAATCTGCTCCAAAGAAATCTGGCATCTGTACCTCCAACTCACCTCAAATTGTTCTATGAGATCAAAATCAGAGTGTTAGAAAAGGAGTGAACTGAGAAATAATATAGTCCTACTTCCTCTTCTGATGCTCAGCACAGCAAAATGACTTGCCTAGGAAGGCCCACAACAGAGAAGAGAAGAGGACTCTCCCAAGTAGCTCCTAATAGAGAGCAACCATCTTCTCTAATTCTTAGGAGAGCCATTTACACAGACCAGTGGTTCTCAACTGGGAGCAAGGTCTAGAGACATTTTTAATGGTCACAAATGGGAGTGCTACTGGAGTCCAAGTATGCTGATTGGACAACTAACTCCCCACAACAGAGAAAATTCTGGCAACAAATGTCATAGTGCCACCACTGGAAAATCCTGGCACTAACCCTGGTGTGAATGGTGTGCCTAAACTATGCCATGCTGTGGCCCTGACCCAGTCATTTTCTCCTGCATCACACAACTTCTCCTCGGCTTACTCTTGAACTTTCCTCCCTCTTCCTTTATTGTTGTGTCAGATCAGCTCATTTTTTCATTCCCTGGATCTTCCCTTTCCTCTCCACCCACGTTCTCTAGTTCCTTTCTGAAACTTCTTCTACTTGTCAACCAAATATTTTCTAAAATGGAATCATTGCTCTCTGCTCTTGTCCCTCTTTCCTTCAGCAATTGTTGTAGTGCTTAATTTATCACCTTCACCTCCAATGTCTTATAAATCTGTAAACATGGTTCTGTTCTCTTATCTTCTCATCAGTCTTATTACTGTCTAATGAAATGTCAAAAGAAACACCGAAAGAATAAATTAAAAGCTAAACTCATTATTGCTTTCATTTATTGTTTGCCGATAAACTACTATGACCACTATCAGTAGCAGGCTATTGGACAGTAACCGTTTTCCCTTCCTTTAGCAATATGCTGTTCATCTTTTCTTCCAGCTATTAAGCCAGTTGCTCTTCCCAACGTCTACAACCATGCCTGGAACCCTTGTTTCTCCAGCCCTGTCACTGTCCACTGTTGGTTAGTTGTTTGTTCTGTTAGTTAAGAACTGATCTGTTTAACACTAGCTATGAGTCCTCAAGTGAGTTTCTTAAATTCTGTGAGCTCTTGTTTCCTCTGGGCAGAAATGGAGTTTAAAAGTAGCATCTACCTTTCAGGGTAGCTGGGAGGATTAAATAAAACAAGCTGTGTAAAATTCTTATTCGTATATGCCAATGTTATATGTAATATTAGTGGGTATTGCACTATTTTCATGACTGTACTTATTTGGACCATGTTCTTCTCTAAGTCATCCTTGATATTCAGGGAGGACAGCATTTGAGATAAAGGCAGGCTGCATGGCATTCTACATGCAGGGAATGGTGGACAAGGGCGAGTGGCTGAGGATATTCCCAGAAGCGAATCAGTCTTATACTTTGCTGGGAGTGCTAGAAGTACAGAAGTGGTGGTTTTAAAGTCAGAGTTTCTAGTCATATGCCTACAGCAGGGCTGGTTTAGATGTCACTCCAAACTGCCAGGAGTTTACCTTTCTGGAGACATATGCTTAGGTTTCCTGCAATTAACAAATGCTTTTCAGCAGTAAAGGAAAAGGAGATTTTATACAACTTTCCTGGCTGATCCAGTATCAAATGAATTTTCAGATGCTTGAGAACAGACTAATTGTTTTCCAGTCAGATGACAGATGCGGCCCCACTATCGGAGGCAGCAGGGGTCTCTTCTTAGAAGAAGCCACTCAGAAATGACAGGAACATGGGTGGCTTGTCTTTTACACAATCAAAACCATAGTCAAGTTCGCTGGGCTCTTGTACTGATGACAACCAGAAACACTAGTATACACAGCCTGAAGGCTCAAGAAGTGTAAAAGGACACCCAGCTGCTGAGTAAGGTGTGGCTTCTGCATGCACCTACCTTCTGAAAGATACTAAAAGACATATCTTTATTCTAGCAAGCACTTGTTGCTGTGTGCTGCCAAGTTGGTTCCAACTCATAGTGGCCTGTATAGGGTTTCCAAGAGCAGCTGGTGGGTTTGAACTGCCGACCTTGTGGTTACCAGTCCAGTGCATATCCTACAGAGCCACACTATGGCTCCCAGCAAGCATGTAAGAGCATTTAAAACCAGAATCTTTCTCTCTAAATGTGATGAATTTTCTCATTGTGTTACATCAGATGTGAATAAGCTGGGAGGTTAGTAGAGCAGCATATGGGTAAAAGGAAAAAAAGCAATCAATACCTGTGTCTTCAGAATTCATGCAGGTAAAATATTAAGTGTGCTTTGTACTATATAAATTCAAGGTTTAGCCACAGAAATAAAACACATATGCTTAAAAAGACACGAGTCACAAGGCACAGTATTAATTAGAAAATAAAGACATGATCAGCTCTTCACACTGCCTAGTAATTTGTAGAAAGACACTTACAATCTTCAAGAAGTTTTGCTTTTCCCCCATCAATATCAGCAGGTGAGTGGGCAAACAGGATTAAAGAAAATCATATGTTAGTAATAAGAACGTTAGAACCCTCAAGATAAAGGTACATCTCATCTATCTGATTTGATCTTAAAAAACCCGAACAGTATAGCGAAGGTTGAGGGTTGCGAAGTTGTAAGAGAAAGAAGCTTGCATTAATGGTTTGATTTACTCCTACAGCATCTCTCCACATAAACATATGGAGGAACAAAAGCAATGCTGTAGGGAAAAGCGATTCTTCTAGAAAGAAGAATGGCTAATTCCATTCCATACGTGTGCTGGGCAAGTAATTATGTTCAATTTGAGAGATAGTTGAAATCTACAATTAATCTGAGTTGTCACATACTGTGTAGTGTCTGATCCTATTATCCCAGACATCACTATGCACATGGTAATAACACCTAACAATGAGACACTGCTGTAGTGCTCCATCGAAGGTAAATTCAGCAATCGTTTTAGATTTTTAGATTATTATGGTGAATCACCAAGTCTGTAACTGAGCTTTCCTGACTGTTAGCATATTTCTGCTTCAGAATTCCCCAACCTCACAGAGAACTGCTGATACCACACCAAGGAGCAGCCCTATACTAGAGGAGGGGTAAGAGGAATAAGGGCAGGGCAGAAATTACATTAGCATGCAATTCAAATGATTCTGCAATGTTGCCTGTCATTCCTCTTTGCAAAGGTTAATGCAGGCATGCCTCGGTTATCCCAGACTTTCTTTTCTTCATGGATACGCTTGCTTCTTCTCCATTAGCAGAGGTAATTGAGTTAGCCGTAGGTGACTGTTTTTCTCTGATTGTTAGATTGAGCAGTCCGATTAAGGGAGAATATATTTAACACAAGAAAGAACAAAAGTATTTCTCTCAAGAGCTTGCTTCTTTCTTGTGCTTCTACTAGGGCATTTCCACTCCGATGGCCTTCAGCAATCATATTTATATAAATATGCAAGTTGCTGTTGTCTTGTGCCACCAAGTCGGTTCTGACTCATAGCAACCATATATATATATATATAATTGAAATTAAAGTCATTGGATTAAATAATTTTTCAAAAGAAGAAAAACACTGCATTTTATTGTACTTCAGGCACAAAAAAAGAAGGCAAGTAAATGTAGGACAAGCCACCTCTCTTCTTAGAGGCAAAGCAACCTCTGTGGTGAGAAAAGGACACCCCAACAATTGAACAGTCCTAGGAAAATGCTATCTCCCTTGCACCTTGGAAAGCTTGCCGAATCAATGTTCTATTCAGGAAACTAATGGATTCAAAGAGGTTGGGTAGATTAGGGATAAAGGGTAAATCAATTCTGAACTGCAGTAATTGCCCAGATTTGAAATTCTGTTTTCTATTGCAGGAAAAGTGACCAGTAGGAACCTAGAATTATCTTCATTTGTCACAAAGAAGCCACTCAGATTAGGGAGAGTGAAGCATATAGTACTGTGGTGTTGTGATTAAGTGCCATTGAGTCAGTTCCCACTCGTAGTGAACCTGTATAGGGTTTCTGAGGAGAAGCTTGTGGGTTGGAACCACAACTTTACGGTTTACAATACAGTGCTTATCCTACAGTGTCACATCAGGCAAAAATCACACCAAACCCAAAGCCATCTGAGTGGCTTTCAACTCACAGCAACACTATAGAGGATTTCCAAGATTATAAATCTGCACAGGAGTATTTTCCTCTTTCTCCCAAGGAGTGGCTGGTAGGAAAAGGGCAGGCACAGGAGCTGTTGTTTACTACATTTGAAGTAGTATTTTTGAAGATTACCTTATTTTACTCTCCAAATTTGAATCTTGGTCTTTGATCTCCATTGTTAATTCACAGAGGCCTATTCACTAAGATTAAGGAGCCCTGGTAACACAGTGGATTATGAGCTGGACTGCTAAACTCAAGGTCAGCAGTTCAAATCTACCAGTTTCTCTTTAGGAGAAAGATGAGGTTTTCTGTTCCCATGAAGATTTACAGCCTCAGAAATCCTCTCAGGGCTGCTATGGGCAGAACTGACTCAGTGGCACACGACCACCACCGCTCACTAAGATTGATGTCATCTGCATTCCCTAGTCCTACACTCATATTTAAAATGCATAAGTAAAATGGGAAATCTGCATTGTCTGAACCCAGAGAAATAAGCTATAGACATAAGCTTGAGGAGACAGAGGAGCAAGGGGATTGAAACAGTCCCTATCCCCACAGTCCTTATCCCCAATCTTTTCTAGGACCCTCTCAGCATCTGAAGTGGCCAGTGGATGTGTGGAGAAGTCTCCATGATCACTTTAAAGTGATTCCTCTTATTTTCTAGTTGATCAGGGCAGTTTCAAAACTCACTCGTTCTCAGACCAAATGCCCCCCAAGGTACACAAAAGACACCTGACTGGGGAGGAAGGTAATGACAGGGAGAGGACAATAAGAATAACCATTGCCTTGGCCATTTCTGTGGCGTGGGTCTTTATAAACACCAGGTGTTGAAAGTAAAAGCCATATTAACTTTGATTAGCTTTTCAGCTTCACACAGACCTTCTTCAATTCACACAGCTCAGAGTGATGGTAAATGCTGGGGAGGTTTTGACTCCCGGGCCTAACAGCTTTGAAACGTTAATACTTACGATCAAGAGGTACTTCCAGTGCACTAATCATCTGGCACAGGAAGAGAATCAGGGGCACTCTGCCTGCAGATAAGCACTTCTTTTTTGGCATTATTTTAAGCTGCATTAGCTTAGCTCCTGCTGAGATCCACAAGCTGAATTTCCTTTTCTTCTTTCACAAAAGGGTTCTGTGCACTGTTGAAATAATGTTCCTGCAGGGTGCTGAAATAGGATGGAATAAGAATAATAATTATAATGTATTAAAAACACGGAAATGAAGAGCGGAAGTCGGTAGCACAGAAGACCAGTCCTGTATTATACATAAACTCTATAAGGGGAGCTTAATGTTTAAATATTTAACTCTCAAGGCTGGAATAATCATTTATTCATAAATCAGCTAAAATCTGTTCAGAAATATCGGTAGCAAGGTAAAGCGAAATCTTTCTGCTTTGCCATTCTTACGGTTTTCCCTTTTTAAATATTTGTATTGTAACTGCTCTCAGAGGCCAAGATGTCTTTCTTAAAGATCATGAAAACGTGGCATTTAAGTGTGTTGGAAACAATCACTTTGTTGCCCTTAGAGGGGAGGCCTAATGCCTTTTCTACTCGAGAGTTGATCTCTGGGAAATTTCAGGGCTTTGTGGACATTTGCTTCAAACTCAAAATATAGATTTACCAGCTGAACCAGCTACAATTCAGGCTTTCCTGACCTCTCACCTAGAAAACCTAAACAGACCTCACTGCAGCCACCCTCCTTACTGGTGTTGGATTAACTTCTTCCTAAAGGGCTTTTGCTAGGGATTGAATTGTGTTCTTCTAGAACAGAGGTGGGGAATGTCCAGCCCGTGGACTGTATAAGGCTCATGAAAGCTTTTGGTCTGGCCTTGCCAAAGGCAACGACATTTCCAGCCAAGACATAAAGGATGTTTGATCAAATATGTTGTTGTTGTTCTGTGCCGTGGAGTCAGTTCCAATCTTAGTGACCCTGTACAGGGTTTCCGAGGCTGTAAATCTTTACAGGAGCAGAAAGCCTCATCTTTCTCCCGTGGAACAGCTGGTAGTTTCAAACTGCTGACCTTGCAGTTCGCAGCCCAATTCGTAACCACTATGCTACCAGAGATCCTTTGATCAAATATAGCAGGCTAATTTTTAAGTTTGTATGAAGCAGCTATCAAGAAATCAAACGACGTATTGCATTAGGCAAATCTGCTGCACAAGACCACTTTAAAGTGTTGAAGAGCAAAGATGTCAGTTTGAGGACTAAGGTGCGCCTGACCCAAGCCATGGCATTTTCAATAACCTCATATGCAGGCAAAAGTTGGACAGTGAATAAGGAAGACTGTAGAAGAATTGATGCAACTGAGTTAAGGTGTTAGATGTACCGCCAAAAGAACAAACAGACCTGTGTTGGAAGAAATATAGCCAGAATGCTCCTTGGAAGCCAGGATGGCCAAACTACGTCTCTCATACTTTGGACATATTATCAGGAGGGACCACTCCTTGGAGAAGTATATCATGTTTGGTAAAATGTAGGGTTTGAGAAAAAGAGGAAGACCCCTAACAAGATGGATAGGCACAGTGGCAGCAGTGATGGACTCAGGTTTAGCAACAATTGTGAGATTGGCTCAGGACCAGATACAGTGTTTTTCTGTTTTGCATAGGGTCTCTATGAGTTGGTATAGACTCATATGGAAATAGACTGCCACATCTTTCTCTGAAGGACAGCTGGTGGATTCAAACCTCTAACTTTTTGGTTAGCAGCCAAGTGCTCTAAACCCATAAAGATGACAGCCAAGGAAAGACTATGGGACAATTATACTCTGGTCACATAGGATTGTTATGAATTGGAACTGACTTGATAATACACAACAACAACATAAGGGACCTACCAAATAAAGTTCAATATATCCTTAAATAGGGATTAAAAAGACTCAGTGTGCTGGCCTCAGTTTATCCTACCAACTTAGTGTTATTGTTGTTGTTAAGTGCTGTCAAATTGGTTCCAACGCATAGCGACCCTGTATAGGGTTTCTGAGGATAAGCTGGTGGGTTTGAACCGCTGACCTTGCAGTTCAAATAGACCCTGCAGTCCAGCATACTATCCTGCAGCACCATACCAGAACTCCCATCCTTCTATTTCCATTTATAACTATTTTTTAAAAATAAATATAAATATAACTATTTTTTTGTTTCTTGCTTTAATGATTTGTTTCTATTTTCTTTCTTTGGCCAATTCTTCAATATGCTTTGAATAGTCCCACTTTGTTACCTTGGATTCAATCCCTTTAGCCAAAAATGCCTTTTTCACCTTAACAGTGCCAGCTTACATGGAGTAACATAAGATTCATGGCAACTCATGTGTCAGAGTAGAAATGTGCTTCCTAGTGGTTCGCAGATCAGTGCTGATCCTACAGAGCATCTTATTTCTAGGGAAAATGAATGAAGAGAAGAAAGAAAAAAGGGAGACTTAAGATCTTTCATAGCTTAAGATTTTGATATAGCTTTCAGAATCACAGCAACTCGCAAACTGAAACTTGCTCTCCAGTGTAGAGATGCTAAAGCAAATGGAAGAAATGAGGAAGTCCAAGAGCTGAACAGAAAATTTCAAAGATCAGCTCGAGAAGATAAAGCCAAATATTACAACAAAATGTGCAAAGATCTGGAATCAGAAAA
>NW_006408550.1:1779762-1798129 GCF_000296735.1 Chrysochloris asiatica
CCCAATGAGATGGATTGGCCAAGTGGCAGCATTGATGGACTCAAGCGTGGCAACAGTAGTGAGGTTGGCCCAAGATCAGGCAGAATTTTGTTCTGTTGTGCATACGGTCGCTATAAGTTGGTACTGACTCGATGGCACCTAACAACAACAACAAGATCTTTGAAGGTGCATTTAGGTTCAAATAGGCAGTCTGACCATGATCTCCTCAAATTATATTTCTGTGCACACTACCTTGTCTGAAAATCAAAATCTCATATCAAAATGGTCAAATTAATTGTAATATGTCTATGTGTGGTGCTGTAAGATAAGCACTGGACTGCTAACCACAAGGTCAGCAGTTCAAACCTATCAACTGCTTCTCAGAAACCCTATACAGGGTCGTTATGAGTTGGAACTGACTTGATGGCACTTAACAACAACAATAAATATATAAAAGAGAGATGAAATTATGTTGATGACATGTTTTGCTAGCAATTGGGCTATATCAGGTCAAAATTGTAATAGGGTACCACTTGCTAACTGGAGTCTTGGTGTGGCACTGTAGGATAATGCACTGGACCAAAAGGTTGATTTGAACTGAAAAATTGGTAGTTCAAACCCTCTAGCCCATCCTCAGAAATCCTATACAGGGTTACTATGAGTCGGAACCGATTTGATGGCACTTAACAAGGAGCTCTGGTAGCGTAGTGGTTACGAATCGGGCTGCGAACCTTAAGGTCAGCAGTTCGAAACTACCAGTTGCTCTGCGGGAGAAAGATCAGGCTTTCTACTCCCGTAAAGATTTACACCCTCCGGAAACCCTGTACAGGGTCGCTATGGGTCGGAACCGACTCAACAGCACTTAACAACAACAACAACAACAATAACAACAATAACAACTTACTAGCTTGATTGCGAACCACAAGTTCAGCAGTTCAAGCTTACCAGCTGCTCCGTGGGGGAAAGACAAGGCTTTCTGCTTCTGCAAAGATTTAAATCCTTGGCAACTCTATACAGGGTAACTATGAGTTGAAACCAACTCAACAGCACTTAGCAACAACAAGCCACTTCCTAAAGGAGCTCTGGTAGCATGGTGGATTACAATTTGAACTGCTAATTGCACGGTCAGCAGTCAAATCTATCATCTGCTCTATGGGAGAAGGATGAGGCTTTCTGCTCCTGCAAAGATTTAAAACTTACTCCACAGCACATAAATGCCAACAACAACAACCACTTGCTAAATGAGAGGAAAATAACTTAATTTGTCAAACCTATACATTATATGTAAAATATTGTTTGGTGAGTGGAACATCCAGACTATGGGGTTTCATTTGTTGTTGTTAAGTGCCCTGGAATTAGTTCCAACTCATAGCAATCCTATATAGGGTTTCCAAAGAGCAGCTGGTGGATTTGAACTGATGACCTTGTAGTTATCAGTCCTATGCTTATCCTACAGCGCTACACCAGGAGTCTAGAGCCAGGAAAATGGTCTTCTCATGTTATAACACATGAACATTCATGGCCATTAGTCACTGAGAAGTAGGTACAGAAGTTTACCCAACCTTTCCTAACCAAAAACATAAATCAGACTTTCTTTATGTGCAAAGGATGTGTATATCACCCAACCTGATCTACCCAGATATCGCATGATTTTTTTGTTGAAATACTAAATTGTTACATAAATGCCACACATGCAGAGCCCACTAAAATGAGCTCCAGTTTGTTACAGAGATTGAGAGAGGCCAACAGAGGCAAACATGGAAAAAACAAATGGCATACCTGCCTGATTTGTGTGTTGTGACAATGCGACGGAAGTGTCTAGCTCTTTGGATATGTGCTGGGAACTAAAATACTACCTACAAGATATACCAATCAATTGTAAGCATTGTAACATCTTAAACAGCTACAATTTTTATGTTATATGCTCTTCATTTATTATTTATTTTGCCTGGATGCCTTAACTGCTCATCTTTCAAAATAGAGAAAATCATTAGGTAACTTCATGTAAAACAAAGCATCACTCAACGCTGTACCTTTTCAGAGTAGCAGCCAAGAAAACCAAGGCCATTGTTTTTGTCAATTCTGACACCTAGTCACCCTACAGGACAAAGGAGAATCACTCATAGGGTTTCCGAAGCTGTTAATTCTTTTTTTTTAACTGTGCAAATTGGATTGAAAGTAATTACTATATATACACACACACATATATGTAGTTGTTGCTGTTAAGTGTTGTCAAGTCAGTTCTGACTCACAGTGACTCTGTGTAGGGTTTCCGAGGAGCAGCTGGAGGACTCAAACCGCAGACCTTGTGGTTCACACTCTAGTGCTTATCTTATGGAGCCACCACACTCTCTATGTATATGGTATAGCGCTGTAGGATAAGCACTGGACTGCCAGTCACAAGGTTGGTGGTTCAAACCCACCAGTTACTCCTTGGAAACCCTATACAGGGTTGCTATGAGTCGGAACTGACTCGACGGCACTTACAACAAAAGTGCCGTGGAGTTGGTTCCGACTCCTGGCGACCCTATATAAGGTTTCTAAGGCCTTTAAAACACGTTTGCATGAGCAGGAAGCTTCACCTTTGAGGACTATGGTATACTAATTGACTCAAGGCTATAAATCTTTATGAAAGCAGACTGTCACAGCTTTCTGCCATGGAACAGCAGGTAGGTTCGAACTGCTGACCTTTTAGTTAACAGCCAAGCACTTAACCACTGTGCACCAGGTCCCCTTTTGCAAAGTAGAAATGGAATAAAACTACAGTGCTTTGTAAAGAAAAAAAAAATCAAGTTTTAAGAAAAACTGAGTAAGCCCTTCTTAGCAAGACACGATTAAATCCTCACAATGATGAGAGGTCTTGAACTAAGATAATTGGAGATGTGTTCTCTTTTCAGAAGTTGTAAGTTAAAAGTGTACCATGAGCCACAAAGTCATCTAGTGTTGGTTGAAGAGCCCAGTCCGTGCTGTGGAAAATCACCCACTCCTCCTACGTTTGCCATCATAGACGAAGTACTGAATGTGCAAAGACAGGATTAGGTCCCAGCACTCAATCAAACTGCAAATCCAATACTGCACAGAGGAGCAGGCTGCCCCTCACTTGGAATAATACATGGCTCACAAAGAAAACCAGTGCTCTGTACCTGCCTTGTTCTTTACCCTGGAAAATGATGGTCATTCTTCTTGAAGTGAGAATATCTAGTACAATGAAATGGTTTGTGCAATTACACTAAAGTGAGTAAAATTGCCACTTGAAATAGCAGCATTCTGTTTGGCCAAAGCGAAGCATATGCTTACTCAGTAGAGCTTGTAATGTGCAAAAACATTTGCCACGAATATTTTAAAGCACACTCACATGAGACAAAGGGCCAGTTCTCTTTCTGAATATAAATTACACTGACATTTAAATCCACAGGTATTATTAAAAGAACCCAGAGTCAGATGCTAAACAGCAATAGCCTTTGATGTCTCGCTTCATTTAACACCTTTCAAAGCAACTGTCTACATGTTATCTACAGAACTTGTGATGAAACAGAAAGAAAAAAAATCTCCTTTCCTTAGTAAACTTTTCACAATTAAAAAGCAAGTAAATCTCAAGGATTCTTTATTTCCTTTTGCCTGAAGTTAATATTAAGTCAGAGCACAACCATGCCACTGGGCTGTTGTTTACTATATATTTCAGAAGAAAATCTACAGTTTTGACCAAGGATTAGTATCAAGCCTAAGAAAAGTAGCTTGCTTTCATGGTGATTACTTAAGAAGTTCTGTTATTAGAAAATAACAAAGAAAATAAAATTCATTCTCCCCTCAAGTGAAAGATGATGTTATTCTAATTGAAAAGAAATGAGCTCTACCAGAACTGGATGACCACACGTTACTTAGTGTTCCAATCTGCTCTGTTTGTGCTTTTCAGCATGAAAATATCAATGGTTTAATGGTAACTGCACAGTATAATATGATCTACAGACTCTCGAAGCCAATAAACAAATATGCTTAATGTGACTAGTGTCACCCTGTGATACCCTAATTATTGCTCTGATGACCCACCAGTGGGTGGCATCCCCACCTGGAGAACTGGATGTGACAGCCTGTAAACTGTGAATGGTGCCTTTCAACAGCCAACTCGATTTTCATGTTTTATTATCTACCATAAGGAGCTCTGGTAGCGTCATGGTTACGATTCGGGCTGCTAACCTCAAGTTGAGCAGTTCGAAACTACCAGTCGTTCCATGGGAGAAAAATGAGGCTTTCTGCTCCGGTAACGATTTACAGCCTCGGAAACCCTATACAAGTTAGCTATGAGTTGGAACCGACTCCAAGGCATACTACCACTACCACCACCACCACCACAAGGAGCAAACACATTAATGCCCAGCCCTAGCTCATGTGTGTGCTTTGGATCACAGCTTTTGAGTCTTAGACAGTGGAGGGGAGGTCAGAGGGAAATGAACAAAGGCTTTGCATAATTAACACATCAACCAGGTCAGAGCTACATCAGCATGACTTTACAACCACAGATGCACCTCAGAAAAAAAAAGAGTACAAGATTTTTGTAGAGATCGAAATGATCTCTTCAATCAACAGGGCGATTTGGATGAAGAATGGACATGCTTCTCATTTCACCATAGCCCAAAGGATTCGTTTCTAGAAGAATTTCTACTAGGAATCTGGTAGCTAGAACCTAGACTATCTCAGGAAAGCCTAACAAGCAAGCGGGGCCACTTTGTACTCAAGTAACAAATGGCCCTGATCACAGTTCAAACCTCTATTTTCTTCAGAGTCCTGGTGTGGCATTGTAGGATAAGCACTGGACTACTAACCTATAGGTCAGAGATTTAACTCTACCAGTTACTATGCATTACAACCAATTCCATGGCACTTAACAACAACGATGGACTGCTAACCGCAAGGCCGGTTCAAACCCACCAGTTGCTCCTTGGAGACTCTACACAGGGTCACTATGAGTCAGAACCAACTCAACTGTACTTAACAACAACAACATAACTGATTATCTCATCTGGTATTCATAAAAACCCAGATAAGAAGGTATTTACTATATCCATTTAAAGGATGAGTGAAACAGTTATTACACCTAGTTAACAGATGACAATAAATCAAGCACCACACTACCATGCACTGAGCACTTTCTTTGTACTGGGTGCCATGTTGAGTGCACTGCATGCATTAATTTATCTAATCCTCTCAGCACCCCAAAGGCAAATTCTGCCAAACTTTTCAGTTAACTGAAAATGAATCTGAGGCACAGGGTGGTAAAGCCACTCGCTTAAGAACATACACAGGCATGTGAAAAACTAGACCTAGAAATCCATCCTGAAAACTTCTCGCCTTTCCCTCCCTCTCACACTCTCCTCAGCCTCCTGGTGTGGCTCTGCAGGATAATGCACTGGACCGCAAGGACAGTTTGAACCGCAAAGTTGACGGTTCAAACTCACCAGCCGCTCCTCGGAAACCCTACGCGGGTCTCTATGAGGCACTTAACAACAACATATCCTGGTTGGGGTCCTATTGTGACACTGTAGGATCAGCGCAAACCACAAGACTGGCAGTTTAAACATACCCACTGCTCTATGGAAACTCTGTACAGGGTCTCTATAAGTTGGAATCCACGTGAAGGCACTTAATAATAATATAATACATCCCCTTGAGCCCTGGTGTGGTGCTGGAGGATAAACACTGGACTGTTAACAGCCAGGTTGGCAGTATAAACCCTCCCAGCCACACCTTGGAAACTGTCTACAGGGTCACTATGAATTACAACTGACTTGATGGCACACAATGACACCACCACCAACACATCCTCTTATCTTGTATTAATACAATAAGAAAACAGGACTACAAGTTAAATCACCGATTAGAAATTTAAAAATAAAAAATGCTGATGGTTTCTGATATCTGTGGTGATTGTGCCAACAACGCAGTTCCAGTGGCCTCTTCATATTGGATTCCATGTGCTTCCTGCGGTAGTACCTACCACATGCTGGCTCTCACTTTTAAAAGGAGCAGCAAGTGTGGACAAGGCAGACAAGACACACTTTAAAAAGTCAGTTTTAAAACTAGGCAACATATCTGCATAATACAACAGTCAAAAGGTACAAAAGACCATGTAATGTAAACTAAGAAACTGTTAACAAGTTTTTGTAGCTCTTTTGGAGATAATTCAAATATACAGAAACATAAAGTATGAAAAAAGAAGGAAGATTTTTACACCTTTTGGATTTAGAAAAAAAAATCTTTTAAGCTTTTCTTTTTTTTGACATTGAAGTTAAAGCATCTGAAGTACCAACACCTTTCTATCACACTGAGTTATTTGTAGTATGTGGAATTATTTGGATAGCTTTTCTATATCTCTTTAGCTTAGCAGTACAATTACAATAAAAGAAATAGTATACTATGAGACAATATAACTGAACGATCGAAAACACAGGTAAATCACAGTTAGTAAAGAGTCTATGTATGTGAGAGTAATAAGACTCTTAAGAGTACTAAAAAGGCCCCTGTTCCCTGTCTGTCCAGCTGGTTACCTGCTGATAGGTATCAGGGTCAATTTCAGCAGTGGGAGAACTGAGTGCAGAAGAAAGCCTGGTGAGAATACGGAACTGGAATCCCCTTCCTCATCCCCACTCCCGAGGAGGCCAATCACAGTTAGAATGGAGAGGAGACTCCCTCACTCTGAATGATTCCAGGCACTCATACCATCATCCGGACCGGAAGTAAAAGAACTGCGGAGAGGCTGTCTGACACAAAGGCTCTGGTCAGCAGCTTGTGAGGTCACATGGCCACTTCCAAGTGACTGAAGAGTGACTAAGCGGTAGCAAATTCCTCTCTCAAGAGGAGGGCAAATGTGAGGCTGAAAGAGAGTGAGTCAACAGTTATCAGAGGGAACAAAGGTCAGAGGTCACACAGAGTAAAGACAGCATGAGGAACCAGCAGAGGTTATGAGGGGTTGAGTTAGAATGTGGCCAGTTGGCAGCAATGGAATCAGTGGATGCAGAGACAGAGAGTAGCTGAGTGACCATGATAGCATCAGTGGGACATCTGACAGGTGACAACAAGCAACTGATATGTCTTCATTAAAATAATCATGTCTCTAAAACTTTTTGTTATGCTGAATGATGTTTCAACTCTCTATGAGGTTTGCTAGAATTGGTTGGGGTTGAGCCTTATGTATCCTAAGACCAGTCATCATGGAAATGGTAAGCAGACTGCTACACTGGTGGCCTCCTGAAGCACTCCACCTAGGTCTATATAGCCCCCCCACGATGACTCTGGATCTGGCTGTGTGATATACTTTGGCCAACTGGGTATTAGCAAGTACTAGCTCTGGTAGCGTAGTGGTCACGAGTCAAGCTGCCAACCTCAAGGTCATCAGTAAGAAACTACCAGCGGTTCCGCAGGAGAAAGATGAGGCTTTCTGCTCCTGCAAAGATTTACAGCCTCAGAAACCCTGTGCAGGGTCACTATGAGTCAGAGCCGCTGACTCCAAGGTACTTAACAACAACAATGCCAGCAGAGGCATGATGAGCATTTGCATAATTGGGCTTGTCCTCCTCTAATGGTCCTTTCTGGAATTTTAAGCAGGACTGCTAAGTAAGAAGAGGCCTGTGGAAAGGAGCCCTGGAAGATGAAGGGCTACCTTGGACTTCTTGGCCCCAGTGGAGTGTCTATCTAAACACAGGTGAATAAGTGACTTCAGTTCCACTATATGCAACAAACAAGTTATATTGTCAACCCATCAGAATGATGAGAAAGAATACATCTTTGCTGTCTTAGACCACAAAATTTTGCCATGATTCATTATGGCGTCAGACCCATTGCCATTGTGCCAATTCCAACTCAGAGTGACCCTATAGGACAGAATAGACCTGCCTCAGGGTTCCTAAGCCTGGAAATCTTTACAGAAACAGACCATCACATCTTTCCTCTGCTGAGTGGCTGGTGGGTTTGAAATACCTACCTTTCAGTTAGCAGCTGAGCACTTAATCACCGTGCTTTCCACGCTTCTTTATGTAGCCATGGCCATGGTGGTCGGTTGGCTGTGTACTGTCAAATTGGCTCAAACTTACAGTGACCCTGTATAGGGTTTCCGAGACTGCACATCTTCGTGGGAGCAGAAAGCCTCATTCTTTCCATCTTGGTGCAACTGGTAGATTCCAACTGCTGACCTTGTGGTGAGCAGCCCAATGCAGAGGTATAGTCATGTTGTTGTTGTTAAGTACCATCGAGTTGGTTCCGACCCATAGCGACCCTACAAAGGGTTTCCGAGACTGCAAATCTTTACGGGAGCAGACCGCCTCATCTTTCTCCCGCAGAATCACTGGTAGTTTTGAACTGTCAACCTTGAGGTTAGCAGCCCGATTGGTACATGAAATCATTGACTAAGATAATAAACTGAGTTTGGCTTGGTGTCTGGCACCAGAAAGATCCTAATATTCACATTTAGTAGAATGGATGATTCAAATACACAAGCCTCTATGTAAGATCATCGTTGAAACCACAGGAATCCTAAATGCATAGTCTGGTGATCTAGATTTTTCCTCTAAATTGATGTATCATTTTGTTTCTTTAGTAAATGTTGTTGTTATTGTTGTTAAGTGAAGTTGAGTGAGTTCCGACCCATAGTGACCCTGTATAGGGTTCCTGAGGAGCAGATGGTGATCTTGAACCACCAACCTTGTGGTTCAAACCAGCTTTGCAGTCCAGTGCGGTAACCCACAGCACCAGATAGATCCTTAAATGAGGGGATTTCAAAAATTTCTTGAACTATGGAATTAAAATAGAATGGAATTGTTCCATGAACCTTTTGAAGCCCCAATGTATACATGTTGGTGCAATCAAATGACACAAAAGTTACCATACATAGAGAATGGGTTAACATAAACCCAAACAAATGGTTTGAAATAAAAGAATTGTGGATTATGCTGAATTTAGTCTTGTTGTTATTGTTAAGTGCTGATGAGTCAGTTCTGACTCATAGTGACCCTGTATAGGGTTTCCATGGAGTGACTGGTGAGTCTGAACCACCGACCTTATGGTTCAAACTCACCTTGCAGTCCAATGCTGTATCTCAAAGCACCACACCAGGACTTCAAATTTAATCTTAGGCAAAATACAAATTTATTTCTAATGCAGAAAAGCAAAAACGAAAATTTCTCATTTTAGACATGATATAGAGTTACAGATTCTAACGCTAGTCAGTCATCCCCACCCTCCCATCCCCTGACATCTGACTAGAATTCTAGTGGATTCCTTGGATCTCCTCATGCTCTTACCACTGGGAATGTGAAGAAAGGGGCAGGAGAGGGGGTGAGAAGAAAAGGGAAAGGCTGGCCCAAGCAGGTAGGTCTAGTCTATCAGCAGATGGTCCAACTTTCCAATGATTTTCCTTTACATTATACAACAGAAACAAACTTCCAAATTTATAAAGATGGAAAATAGAGTACTGCTCTTAAGCTGAAATGTGAAAAATTTCAGACTACATGAAAGTGACTAAAGACATGACTTAATTTAATTAAACAAAAATTTAATTCTGGTACAAATGTTATTTAGAAACATTTGTAAAGCCATTGAAACAAGTTCTGGCTCTCTGTATCTTCTTGTAAACTATAAGGACCAGTAATAGTTTATTAAAATTTTCAGCAGAAAGACCATATGGGATATTCTTATTCTAAATGTGCTACACCTTATCTACTTGTCAAGAAAACAACGCATGACAAAATGACAGACATTTGATAGTATATACTATCATTTTGGAGGAGTCCTGGTATGGTGCTGTGGATTAATGTGATCGACTGCCAAGTCAGTTTGAACTGCAATGTTGGTGGTTCAATCTCGTCAGTCACTCCTTGGAAACCCTATATAGGGTCGCTATGGGTCAGAACTGACTTTACAGCACTTAACAATAACAAAGTATCCTTTTGGAATGCCTGCTATGTTACTAACAAGAAATTTTTTTATGTCACATTTCAAAGATAAGAAGCCAGGATGTACAAACCATGTTATAAGTGGGATGTTGAGTGGGATTCAGGATGGTGATGCGGGGGATTGGTCAAAATCTCAGTGTGTGTGCATCTTCTGATGAGTGTGGGAAGTGGTATGGCCGCCAAAGTAGCCATAATAGGCCAGGTTATACAGCAGTAAGAAATTAACCCAGAGGTTTCAGTTTCTATCTCCCTCGTGCTAATGGCCAGTGTGGGTGGCAGGGACTATGCCCCACACTTACAGGAACTTCACTGTTTTATGATGCTGCCATCTCAACATGCGGCTTCCAGAATCCCGATGTTCACCTACTCTTAAGTGTGGCCAACCAGAAGTGACACACACACCTTTTGTTCACAAAAAGAGACTAAAAGTTGTCAAGGATTCCAACTACAGGGAAGTCTGGAAATGTAGGGAGGCAAGTAGGTTGCAAAGATTTAAAGTCTCAGAATCCCTCCACAGGGTCGCTATGTAGACAGGAACGGACTCTTATGGCATTTAATGACTATCTCTAACTAGCTCTATCTCTAGCTGGAGTCCAGGTGTGACGCTATAGGATAAGCACTGGACTGCTAACCACAAGGTTGAGAGTTCAAACCCATCAGCTGCTCTTTGGAAACCCTATACAGGGTCACTATGAGTTGGAACTGACTCCATGGCACTTAAAAACAACATTATATCTATGAACCAGAACCGACTTGATGCCATTTACCAACAACTGTCCCTGTCACAGGAGCCTGTGGCCCAGTGGGTTAGGCATTGGGCTGCTAACCACAGATGAGCAGTTCAAACCTACCCGTTCCACGGGAGAAAGATGAGGCTCTCTGATCCCATAAAGATTTACAGTCTTGGAAACCCTATATGGGGTGTCTCTATGAGTCGAACTGATTCAATGGCAGAGGGCTTGTTTTGGTTTGGGTACTATCTCTGCCATAGGGTGTGTTCTGTTCACAATAAATTTGAAGGCACCTTTTCTGGAAAGAATTACAGAGGTGACATTCTATAGGGAGCAGGATGACATCGGTGGGTAAGGGCTGATAAGCTGTACAGGAGCCGGTTGGTTAAATCGACGTTTTCTACCTTCCTCCCAGTTGGATTTCTGAAAACCTGTTTCCTATGACTTAGATTTTCCCCAGACAGGAGCCTGTGTATGAGGTGTTGGGAGTCAGAAGACTCCAGAGGACACCACTCCCGCAATGTTACAGGTCATATAAACTTCACCGCAACACTTCACAACATATTCTGCTCCAGCATCTGGGGTTGGTGCCGTCACAACAGGACCATGAATGTGAGAAACAGAGACTGGCATGCCAAGACGAATTATGTTTTCTACTTACTATCAGTGTTGGGGAAGGCATAGTCTTATAAACGGAATAGCTGGAAAATACTTCATTTGAGCCAGAGGCTATTTCATATAAAGAAGAAATCTCAGGCATTTGCTGATAGGCATTTCTCATGACAAAAGATTTACCAGCAAAACAGCACCGTCATGAGTAAAATATTTAACTCCAGGTGCATTTAGTTTTCATGTGAAAAATCTACATTTACCAGAAAAATAAACCAGTGAGTAATCATTTGTTTCCAAGAGAAATGGTCAGATTTACCCCAAAGAGTACCCTCTTCCTGAGCATCTATAATACAATTCCATTTCCAGCAAGTTAACTATTAACCCCTTTGGGAATTCACGTTCTCTATAAAAACTGCACGAGGAGCCCTAGTGGCACAATGGCTAAGCACTTTACTGGTATCGGAAACGTTGATGGTTCTCAGCCCTGCAAGGGAAAGGCCTGGTGATGCAATTCCGTGAAAGTTTCGTGTTGTTGTTGTCATTAAGTTCTGTGAGTTGCTCATGACTCATAATGAGCTGGTATAGGGTTTCTGAGGAGTGACTGGTGGGGCTGAACTGCTGACCTTGCAGTTAGCAGTCCAGTGCTTATCCTAGGGGAGCAGCTGTGCTCTGTTACATGGGGTCGCTCAGGTGACCCCAGTGAAAAATGGGTTCTTAGGCAATCAATAACAGTGTCAACAACACACAAAAACATGAATATTAGAAATAACATTCTCTGTAATGTGAGGTTTAATTAACCCAACAGTCAAAGCATTGGAACATTCTGCTGGCTGTGTTAAAGGACACTGACTTACTCTATGAGACGATCACCTTTTATTTCTATAGCTACTTAAATGACTTTCGTGGAAGGAACATATTTTTCAATGCTATGGTATGAAAAGAAGTGGCAATTCAAAGAAAAGGTTAGCAATGCCATCAAGAAGAAAATATTCTTGGTCCAAGTGTCCAGGTCCTTAGAGCATCAGGATAGAAAATAAAAAAAGACGAAACCTCTAGCTGTTTTTGTTTTTCAATCAAAGTTGGTGTTTGAACATTAACTCCAGAATTAATGTTTCTTCTTTTTATATTTCTTTCAGTTGTACTTTCATGAAAACAAATGTTTGTGGGTCAACTGAGCATTTATTTCCTAAAGACAAAGATAGTTGTTTTTGTTATTTTCAGCAGTTATGTTCTATAATGTTGCCACAAGCACTAAATTAGCAAATATGTGAACAATCGCTACTGAGGGAAGTATGGGGTTAGGTTCCAGTGAGCCACTGACCACAACATTTTCATCAATTGGTTAACACATAACCTTGTTTCAAGTGCATTTCTATTGTTGTTTTTAAGTGCCCCTGAGTCAGTTCTGACTCATAGCGACCCTATATAGGCTATCTAAGACTTTAAATCTTTGCAGGAGAGCAGGATGCCTCTTCTTTCTCTTGTGTTGCTGTTTAAAGATACCTTCTTTAATGTATGCATTGTTGACTCATTAACATTGAATGCACAACCAGCAGCACGTTACTCATGCCTGAATGAAGTTTATTTAACACACGTATTTTCTGTCCGGCACATCCCAACCCTCTTCCATTTAGGAACACCAGACAGCAGGTCAGCATGCCTGGGGGCCATAAGTAGTGAAATCAATATCAAAAAGCACAAAAGTGCAAACCGAAAAACTCAAGACACTTAATAAATTATAAGAAGGACACTTATTTACAGTATGAAAACAGAGACAAAGGACACTGAAAAGCTTCACGTAACCAACCACACCTGTGAGTTGGGTGACTGCACAGGTCTGTAAATGATGGCGAACACAGCGTGGCTACTGATGCTGGGGTGGAAACGAAATTTTAGAAAGTAGCTGAATTTTCAAATATGGAATCATGAATCATGAGGATCAACTGATGTATTTGAATTCATCTGGAAAAAGAGTTGTGGAGAGGGAGAAATAAATGAGATAGGAGGACAAAGTAACAAAAGGAGGACGGTAACAGGTTTAATAAATTTTTAAGTTACACTGTCATTAAGAAATTGTGGTCATTTGTAAAGAAACTGGGCTAAAATATGAAATGGATCACAAAGATTTTCAAGGGCTCATGCTTACTTAGATCATCTCTGAGGCTGCCGCCACCCATAACACTCTGAATTATAAGAACCACACCTGCTCTGATATAATGAACCCAAACAACCCAGCGCTCAACAGTCAGCCAGTGAGATACCACAGCAGAGCAAAAAACCACAACGTGCAGTTGGAAAACATGAGCTAAGTATTTGATTCTGTGAGGCCTCTGGTTGCTGGATCAGATGAAGCTAGGCACAAACAGGAATGCAGAAAAGAGTATCAGTCCTATGTTATATTATTAACCAATGGAAAAATGATACAAACAGGCAAAGGGGAGAAGAGTGGGCTTGGGGCTGAGTAGTAGTTTCTAGAAGTCTGGGCCTGAGAATCACTTGCTGAAACTCCATGTCCAGTGGAGCCAAGTTGGGCAGTACAAGAGGCAACATTATGGGGAGAAGGTGATTCAGAAATGAAAAAGCCAGGTAAAATGAAAACATCCAGGTAAGAGGGCACCCAAAAATGATACCAAGAGAAACCACTCAGGTTAAAAAGGTGTCAAGGTAAGACATGTGTTTGGAGGATGAGCTGGAGTTTGGAGACACCCGTAGAGTCCAAGAGATACTTGCATACGGTTTTTATAAGGTAATGATCCCTGAGGGCACAGTGGTTAAGAACTTGGCTGCTGACTGAAAGGTCAATGGTTTAAACTCACAGTTGCTTTGTGGAGAAAGATGTAGCAGTCTTCCTCTGTTAAGATTATTAGGTAATTATTAGGGCTGTAAGAGTCAGAATTGACTTGAGAGCAATGGGCTTTTTGTGGGGCCTTGAAAGTGTAGGTGTGTTGTGTATGTGTGTGTGTTTTGTATGGGATTGAAGGACATAGACAGGAAGAAACTGTTAAAAGATCATCAGTTGGCCCAGGATAAGTAGATAAGACTGGTTGCCCTAGGTAGCTTCTTAAATATGTTCCATCAGTCTGTGTGAGCAAGCTTTTGAAAGCTTAGGGTTTTGTCTCCTTCGAGAATTTAAAATGAGAATACTTTAGGTCTTTGCTAGAATTAAAAATGTTAGTTGTTGGCCTTTTACAGCTCTCACAAGCCAAGTCAGGGTTAAAAATAGTTGTCTTTATTTATTTATTTTGAGATGGGCTAGAATTCTCTTGAAGGGATAGCTTGAGTAGTTCTGTCAAGGGCTAATCTCTGATTTTTATCAGCAGGATATAAGAAGAGGATATATAAATTCTCTTCCTTTCTCGCTGTACATTAAACTAACTTTAGAGACCTAGTTTTTATGTATAAACATTGTGCATTGGAGGAAACAAATAGACTAATAAAAAGCAGGAAAAAAAATCAGTACGAGTGTGTTTGAATGATGTGTTTTTTTGTTTCATTTGAGAACAAGGGTTTGGATGAAGACAAGCTAGCCTCAAGATATTTCTAAGACACTTTTTGCTTAAGTGGAAATGGGGAATAATACTTTCTACACTGGATGCTGAAAATTTTAGCTGGAGGGCAAGCCTACAAAACTGGGAAGGGCAAGCAGGTACACAAGGCAGCGCTGCCCAGGAGCAATGGCAGATCTCCTTGGGGAGTAGCAAGAAGACTCAAGACAGCAAGAGGGAAGCCCAGAGCCAAGTCACAGAGCACCAAGCAGGGGGAAAAGGTAGGGCAGAAATGGTAAGCTGGTGCAGGTTCGGAGTGAATTTAATGCTATGTTTTTAAGTTTTGTCTTTATTGTGATATTAGATGTGTTTCAAAGTATTAAGCTGGCTACAGTAAGTGAGACAAAGATCTTTTATTTCTAAAGTCGCCTCGATCAAAACTACTGTGGTCAAGCAGAGGCTGGTGGTACTCTCGACTATGAGCCTCACACACCGTTCACAGCTGGAGCTGAACTCACCCTCATGGCTCAACTTTCAGCCAAATGACAGACAGGCCTATGAGGTGAACAGTAACACCAGGGAGGTATGCACTGCCTAGAACAACCAACCATGTGGGAAGAGTGCTTTTACACTGTGGGTATTGCAATCAATGACACAAAACAAAATGTGTATGAATGGTTGAGTGGAAAACCAATTTGCTTTGCAAACATTTACCCAAATTACAATAAAAAGTAAAAGAAAAACACACATAAAGAGCCGTATCAAGAGTGCGATCTTCTCTTTAAAAAAGTAAAATATACAGATTTTCAGAGGATTCTATTACATTTAGTTGAACAATCTGAAAACCAATTATGCAATGAGTACAGTGCTAAGCAGTATGGACAATATAAGGGTACCTGGGGCCAAATTATAATTATTTAAAATGATAACTATCCCTGGCTTCCTGCCACCCATCAATGCCATGGTCACTGAACCATGAAATTAACAGAGACTGCCAAGCCCCTTTGTGTGGCATCAGAGCGTTCTTGGTCAAAAGTTTAAAGATTAAGCCAGTAGTCTTTCTGTTCTTATCATAAAGGTGATATAGAAAAGTTTGCTATAAGATGCAGTTCACATCATTTAAGTATAGAGCTAAAGCTACAAATTTTCTGGAAGAAATGCTGAAGAATATGTTTGTGACCTTGAGTCAGGCACATTGCTTAGATATGACACCAAAAGTATGATTTAAAAAAATTGACACATTGAACATCAAAATTAAAAATGTTTGATCTTTCAAGGACACCAATAAGAAAATGCAAAGATAAGCCACAGACTAGGAAATAAATATTTGCATATCATATATCTGATAAAGGACTTGTATCTATAACATACAACAACAAAAGCAAAAGAAAAAAACCTCTTACATCTAAGAACAACTATTAGTTTTATATTAGGCAAAATATTTAAATAGACACTGCCCCAAAGAAGATATACAATGGGCCAATAAGCAAATAAAAGATGCACAATATCATTTGTATTAAAACCATGAAAAGATGCCATTAAAAAGTCTGATAAATACGAAGTATTGATAAGGGTATGAAAAAACTGAAGTTCTCGTCTATTGTTAAATCCACTGCCATTGAGCAGATTCTGACCCATGTTGTTTTTGTTAAGTGCCATTGAATAGGTTCTGACCCATAGCAATCCTGTATAACAGATATTTGAGGAGCAACTGGTGAGCCTGAACCACTGACCTTGAAGTTCAAATGGCTTTGCAGTCTGGAGTATTAACCCACAGCGCCACACCAGGACTCCTTTCTGACCATAGTGACCCTATATAGTATTTCCCAGATGGCGAATCTTTATGGGAGCAGACATCTTCATCTTTCCCATGGTGAGACTGGTGAGTTTGAACCACCAATCATTCAGTTGACAGCCCAGTGTCTAACGTGCAGTGTCACCACGGTCCCTTCATGTGTAGTTGTTGTTCTTGTGGGATGCCATTGAGTTGGAACCCATATAGGGTTTCCAAGAGCTGCTGGTGGGGTTTGGCTGCCAGCCTTGTGGTTACTAGTCCAATGTGTACATTACAACACCACACCAGGAATCCCCTATACAGCTTTGTTGATGTTAAGTGCCATAGAGGCAGTTCTGACTCATTCTGACCCTGTACAGAGTTTCCAAGGAGCAGCTGGTCAATTTGAACCACCAAACTTGTGGTTAGCAGCCAGTGCTTATCCTACAGTGCCATACCAGTAGTCCCATATATAGCTAGGAATATAAAAAGATATGGCCACTTTAGAAAGCAGAATCATGATTTCTTAAACATTAGCAGACACCTGCCACATAGCCCAACAATTCTACTCCTAGATATTTATACTAGAGGAATGAAACCATATGTCATTGCAAAGATTCATTTGAAAATATACACAACACATTATCTATAATAATAAAAATTAACAATAATCCAACTGTCCATCATCATCTGGTGACTGGATCAACAGAATATGGTTTATTCAGATGATAAGCTACCAATGAGAAATAAACAATAAAAGGGTATACACAATGGCATATATAAAGCCTTAAAACTGTGCATACTAAAAGATGCCAGACACAAAAGTCTCTATGGGATTACATTTATATGAAATTTCAAGAAAGGTTTAACTGAATGTCAGAAAACAAATCAGAACTTTGGACCTGAGCCTGGGACTAGGTCTGGAAAGAGATTGCCTGTCAACTGGCTGGAGGGAATTTCTTCAGGTGATGGTAATGTTCTAAAACTAGGTTAGGGTGATGGTTGCTTAACTACTGTTTACATTTACCCAAACTCACTAAACTGTGCTCTTCAAATGGGTGCACTTTGTGGTTATGCCAACCACATCTCAGGAAAGCTCTAACACAAAACAAAATGAAAATGCTCCAAATACACAGTATTTTCCACATCAAGGCATAGGTGCCTCCAGAGAGTACGCCTCTGGTCCCCTTCCCCTGGGGATGGTGCTCACGTGTAATACTTTAGTTCCAGTCTAAGTGAATTCTATTTCTGAATGAGAACTCTGAGAAATACTCTGGGAAATGGCAAACAATAAAGGAACTCATGGGTCTAACTGAATTATTGAGAGAGTGTTTTTAAGAGGAGCAATTTGAGATAGGAGCCTATTCCAATTCAAATAAATAATGTCATGAAAATAAATACGAAATACTTTTACCACCATCTGCAAATCAATTTCCTTAATAAGAGTCCCGACAATTTTCAGTAGTTCACAAACTGGGTTTTATAATATCTTGAAATTCACTTATACAGAAACATGATTTCAAATCAAATTGACTTTGAACCTCAAATTTACTTCTGTTTCTACCAAAGCAGTGGAGATATTAAAACACAAATCAGGCAGAAAGTATCTGCTTTAACAAGAAGCTCAGATGAGAGCTTTTGTTCCGATCTTCTTTACATGCCAGAACTCCTCCTTGTTCCCACATGGCTAGGAGTGCTGAGGGTTACACACACTTTTAAATGTCAGTGTTTTTTATTTCTATCTCACTAAGGAGCTCTGGTAGCGTAGTGGTTACGAATCGGGCTGCGAACCTTAAGGTCAGCGGTTCGAAACTACCAGCCGCTCCGCGGGAGAAAGATGAGGCT